>NC_090379.1:123917664-124151577 GCF_036365525.1 Heterodontus francisci | reverse complement strand
ACCCCCCTTCACCCCCCTACCTCCACCCCTCCTTTACCCCCCTACCTTCACCCCTCCTTCACCAACCTACCTCCACCCCTCCTTTACCCCCCTACCTCCATCCCTCCTTTACCCCCTACCTCCTCCCCTCCTTTACCCCCCTACTTCCACCCCTCCTTTACCCCCCTACCTCCACCCCTCCTTTACCCCCCTACCTCCACCCTTCCACCATAGTTGAATATCTGAAGTGCAGTTACAAAGTCGGGGAAATAGCAAGCAAAACAAAACCTCAACAATTCTGGGTTTAATTATTGAAAAGTTTTATTAAGTTCATTAAGTATCCGAGGAACTGCTGTACATGGATACATGAGTGTTGTGTCCAGCAGTCCCGTTAGACAGACAGGCCGAGTCTCTGCTATGCACAGCTAAAGAGATTGTTCCTGGAGAGCCTTGTGGTGAATGAACGCTTGGCTCTCTATTCCACTACTGTATTGTCCATGTGAAGAAGGCAAAGTCACAAGAGTCTGAGCTCAGTCTATTCTTGGTGAATGTTCCCCAAGCGCATCCCAATGTGCAT
The DNA here is from genome assembly GCF_036365525.1 of Heterodontus francisci. Classification (NCBI taxonomy): domain Eukaryota; kingdom Metazoa; phylum Chordata; class Chondrichthyes; order Heterodontiformes; family Heterodontidae; genus Heterodontus; species Heterodontus francisci. The sequence continues at coordinate 124,151,021 of NC_090379.1, read as the reverse complement.
TCCCAATTCATCCATAAATGCAATGTTCCTTTCCACATCGTGATGAGCTCCGCAGCATGATCCAGTTGCCTTCGTTGCTTGAATGCTGACCGTAAGTCTTGAGGATTGTTTTCTCGACGGCATGTTTTACATGAAAGGAAATAATGAAAGAACATCAGTGTCAGAGCTTCTCTCCCTCCAATGAAATTACTGTTGCGCATGCTTTATGCTCTGCAGTATAGGCCAATGAATCACTTAGTACCCACCTCAGCTGTCGGAGTCAGGATGATGTAACTGCCCCTATCTCGTGATGGTTCAATGCTGCTCTCAGGGAAAACATGAATGATGTGAGGGTGCTGGAAAAAGAAGCACATTTCTTTTGGATTTTGGACATAAAGCAGGCCATTTAGCCCAGCTGTTCCCTGTTCGTGGTTATGCTACTCGTGTGTCTTCCCATCCATTCCCGTTTAATCCTGCCTACTACTATCAGCATCATCTTCCATTTTTTTCACTCTTATCTACCTTTGCCTTAAAGCAACACTGAGGATGGAGAATGGTGTGGCTGCACTCCCACCTCACCACTTGTGTACGCAGCAAGAGCATTCACATTTGTGCTACCACTGGACACGGCATGCTTGTTTCTTTTAGTGCTCAGTCTCTTCTTGCTGAATGTTCCCCAAGTGCTTGACCCCTTTGGACGCCTTCTCTGCTTGACAGGCAGCAGCTGGCAATTGCGGAGTGTCTCAAGGCTCTGCATGGTTGTTTCAAGGGCGGATGGGAAACATATGGCTGTGTGTCCACGTGCACTGCTTGGATGGGTGCAGGAACAGGTGACTGTGTAACTGAACAGCAAGGAGAGGGTACCGCAGGTGGGGGAAGTGGAGCTTTGAACAGGCAGGCGTATGTATGGTCCATCAGATCATTAGGCCAGGGGGTGAAACGCTCAGGATCCATGGATTGTGGCACGCGACTGATGTCCAGCGCGTGGCCACCTCCATCCAAAGGTGCTTCCGGGCAATTGTTGGGCAAATTAATTGGCTCCATCTCATCAGCCAGTCCTTGTGTTTATGGCGCATGCACAGAAAAAGACACTCCCCTTCCGCTCCGCAGCTCAGCCGGTGCAGACAGGATGGGCTGAATGGCCTCCTTCTGTGCTGTAACCTTTCTCTGGTTCTGTGTCCTGGAATGTTTTATTCCATTAAAGGTGCTATATAAACACAAGGTGTTGTTGTTATTTGGACCTTTATCGCCATTCCTTCATTGTCACTGGGAAAAATCCTGGAACTCCTTACCTAACAGCATTGTGGGAGTATTTCACCACACCAACGGCAACGTGTCAAGAAAGCGGTCGAGCTTCACCTTCTCAACAGGCAACTGGTGATTTACAATATATGTTGGTCTTGCTAGTGACGTCTATATCCTGAGAATGAAGTAAAAACAATGTGTATTTGTAAAATGGATTGAAAGTCTCAACAGAAATATTTGTTGCTAAATTAATCCTCTTTTAGATTGTACAGACAATGTCACTTTAATAACCTAATCTCTCCTCGACATTCCCACACTGGAAGGTAATGGGTTGGACTGTGCTCACAAGTTCTGGGGTTAAACTGAGCAGATTCTGCTCTATCTTCACTCCAGCTCAAAGTGATGTTACAAAAAACCTCTCCATTCTGATACAGGGTCACTGATCTGAAATGTTAACTCTGCTTCTCCTTTCCCTTTCTGCCTGTCCTTCCGAAATATTTAATACCGCTGGATGTTCAGTTTCCATCCTTGGTCACCTTGCAGCCATGTCTCCGTCATCGCAACTATATCATAACCGTTTATATCTTTTTGTGCTGTTAATTCATCTACCTTATTGCGAATGCTCCACGCATTAAGACACAATGTCTTTAGCCTTGTCTTTTTAACATTGTTAGTCATCTGAGCTTTATTTTGCACTGCAGCCCCATTTGTTTCTCCCCCGTGTTTTCTCGGCCTTCCACTTTTGCTTCTTACCTTTCTGTCTTTCATTTCTATCCTCGTTTCCCACTCCTCTGTCTCCCTGCTCAGATTCCCATCCCCTTGCCATTCTAGTTTAAACCCTTCTCGACAGCATGAGCAAACACCCACATGAGGAAATTGGTCCCAGTCCTGCCCAGATACAACCATAGTCCCACCTTCCCCAGAACCGATTCCAATGTCCCAGGAATCTGAATCCCTCCCCCCTACACCATTTCTCCAGCTACATATTCATCTGATATATCCTGCTATTTCTGCTCTCACTAGCATGTGGCACTGGTGGTAATCCTGAGATTACTACCTTTGAGGTCCTACTTTTCAATTTTCATCCTAACTCCCTATATTCAGCTTGTAGGACCTCAAACCTTTTTTTACCTATGTCGTTGGTACTGACATGTACAATGACAACTGGCTGCTTGCCCTCCCCCATTAGAATGCTCTGCAGCCACTCAGAGACATCCAGGGAGGCAACATACCATCTTGGAGTCTATTTTGCGGATGCAGAAACACCTGTCTGTTCCCCATACGATTGAATCCTGCAATCACTATATCCCTGCCACTCTTCTTCCTGCCCTCCTGTGCCACAGAGCCACCTATGGTGCCATGAACTTGGCTCTTGCTTCTTTTCCCTGAGCCATCTCCCCCAACAATATCCAAAACGGTATATCTGTTCAAGCGGGGGACGGCCACAGGAGACTCCTGCACTACCTGCTTTCCTCTACTCTGCCTGGTGGTCACCCATTCCCTTCCTGCCTTTGCTGCATTTGCCTGCGGTGTGACCACCTCGCTAACTGTGCTATCCACGACGAACGCAACATCACAGTGAATCCACCCGCAGCTCCAGCTCCGTAATGCGGGTAGTCAGTAGCTGCAGATGGATACACTTCCTGCACACATGGTCATCAGGGACACTGGAAGAATGCCTGATTTCCCACATAGCACAGGAGGAGCAGATCACGGGCCTGAGCTCTCCTGTCATGACTTACCTTTAGATTAATTAGTTACTCCCTTAATTAAAAAATACTAATTACGTGAGGAGCCTTGTTTTACTCCAAACACTACCCACTACAATCTAAAATCTTAATCAATTACACTAATTAAAAAAACACACTTTAAAGTAGTACTAACCTTATCACTAATATGGTAGGTTTTAAGGTTCTTTTTCAAAAAAAACTTTCCCTTGATTTTTAAAGCTATTTAAAGGCACTAACAGTTGTTACTTTCCCAAACAATCAACTTACAGATTTTCCGTGATGTCAGCAAGTCTTTTTTTCCTCTTTTGAATCTCAGCGCACGCCGGCACAGAGAGAGAGAGCCTGAATTACTGAGAGGGAACTGCACTGTCGGAGGGTCAGTACTGAGGGAGTGCTACACTGTCGGAGGGTCAGTACTGAGGGAGTGCTACACTGTCAGAGGGTCAGTACTGAGGGAGTGCTACACTGTCAGAGGGTCAGTACTGAGGGATGCTACACTGTCAGAGGGTCAGTACTGAGGGATGCTGCACTGTCCGAGGGTCAGTACTGAGGGAGTGCTACACTGTCAGAGGGTCAGTACTGAGGGATGCTGCACTGTCGGAGGGTCAGTACTGACGGATGCTACACTGTCAGAGGGTCAGTACTGAGGGAGTGCTACACTGTCAGAGGGTCAGTACTGAGGGATGCTACACTGTCAGAGGGTCAGTACTGAGGGATGCTACACTGTCAGAGGGTCAGTACTGGGGGATGCTACACTGTCAGAGGGTCAGTACTGAGGGATGCTACACTGTCAGAGGGTCAGTACTGAGGGATGCTACACTGTCAGAGGGTCAGTACTGAGGGAGTGCTACACTGTCAGAGGGTCAGTACTGAGGGATGCTACACTGTCAGAGGGTCAGTACTGAGGGAGTGCTACACTGTCAGAGGGTCAGTACTGAGGGAGTGCTACACTGTCAGAGGGTCAGTACTGAGGGATGCTACACTGTCAGAGGGTCAGTACTGAGGGAGTGCTACACTGTCAGAGGGTCAGTACTGAGGGAGTGCTACACTGTCAGAGGGTCAGTACTGAGGGATGCTACACTGTCAGAGGGTCAGTACTGAGGGAGTGCTACACTGTCAGAGGGTGAGTACTGAGGGATGCTACACTTTCAGAGGGTCAGTACTGAGGGATGCTACACTGGCAGAGCCTCAAAAGAACATAAGAAATAGGAGCCGGATTAGGCCATTCAGCCCCTCAAGCCTGACACAGAGATTCAGAGAGAGACAGGCACAGAGAGAGAGACACACAGATTCAGAGAGAGGCAGGCACAGAGAGAGTCTCTCTCGCTGTCTCTCACGCTGTCTCTCGCTGTGTATCGCTGTCTCTCGCTGTCACCCTCGCTGTCTCCCTCGCTGTCTCTAGCAGTCTCTCTCGCTGACTCTCTCGCAGTCTCCCTCGCAGTCTCCCTCGCAGTCTCTCTAGCAGTCTCACTCGCTGTCTCCCTCGCTGTATCCCTCGCTGTCTCTCTCACAGTCTCCCTCGCTGTCTTTAGCAGTCTCTCTCGCTGAATCTCTCGCAGTCTCCCTCGCAGTCTCTCTCGCTGACTCCCTCGCTGCCTCCCTCGGTGTCTGCCTCGCTGCCTCTCTCGCTGTCTCAATCGCTGTCTCCCTCGCTGTTTCCCACGCAGTCTCCCTCGCTGTCTAACACGCTGTCTCTCTCGCTGTCTCTCTCGCTGTCTCTCTCGCTGTCTGCTTCGCTGTCTCCAGCGCTGTCTCTCTCACTGTCTCTTGCTGTCTCTCGCTGCCTCCCTCGCTGTCTCCCTCGCTGTCTCACTCGCTGTCTCTCTCGCTGACTCTCGCTCTCTCTCGCTGTCTCTCTCGCTGTCTCTCTCGCAGTCTCTCTCGCTCTCTCTCGCCGTCTCTCTCGCTGTCACCCTCGCAGACTCTCAAGCTGTCTCCTTCGCTGTCTCCCTCGCTGTCTCTCTCGCAGCCTCTCTCGCAGTCTCTCTCGCAGTCTCTCTCGCCATCTCTCTCGCAGTCTCTCTCGCTGTCTCCCTCGCTGTCTCTCTCGCAGTCTCTCTCGCCGTCTCTCTCGCTGTCTCCCTCGCTGTCTCCCTCGCTGTCTCCCTCGATGTCTCTCTCGCAGTCTCTCTCGCCGTCACCCTCGCCGACTCCCTCATTGTCTCTCTCGCAGTCTCCCTCGAAGTCTCTCTCGCAGTCTCACTCGCTGTCTCCCTCGCTGTCTCCCTCGCTGTCTCCCTCGCTGTCTCCGTCGCTGTCTCCCTTGCAGTCTCTGTCGCTGTCTCCCTCGCAGTCTCTCTCTCTGTCTCCGGCCCTTTCTCCCTCGCTGTCTCCCTCACTGTCTCTCTCTCTGTCTCCCTTGCTGTGTCCCTCGCTGTCTCCTTCGCTGTCTCCCTCGCAGTCTGTTTCGCTGTCTCTCTCGCTGTCTCCCTCGCTGTCTCCCTCGCTGTCTCCCTCGCAGTCTCTGTCGCTGACTCTGTCGCTGTCTACCTTGCTGTCTCCCTCGCTGTCTCCTTCGCTGTCTCCCTCGCTCTGTACCTCGCTGTCTCTCTCGCAGTCTCTCTCGATGTCTCTCTCGGTGTCTCCCTTGCAGTCTCTGTCGCTGTCTCCCTAGCAGCCTCCCTCGCAGTCTCTATCGCTGTCTCCCTCGCTGTCTCCCTCTCTGTCTCCATCGCTGTCTCATTCGCTGTCTCCCTCGCAGTCTCTCTCGCTCTCTACCTCGCTGTCTCTCTCGCTGTCTCTCTCGCTGTCTCTCTCGCAGTCTCTCTCGCTCTCTCTCGCCGTCTCTCTCGCTGTCACCCTCGCAGACTCTCAAGCTGTCTCCTTTGCTGTCTCCCTCGCTGTCTCTCTCACAGCCTCTCTCGCAGTCTCTCTCGCAGTCTCTCTCGCCATCTCTCTCGCAGTCTCTCTCGCTGTCTCCCTCGCTGTCTCCCTCGCAGTCTCTCTCGCTGTCTCTCTCGCAGTCTCCCTCGCTTTCTCTAGCAGTCTCTGTCGCTGACTCCCTCGCAATCTCCCTCGCAGCCTCTCTCGCAGTCTCCCTTGCTGCCTCCCTCGGTGTCTGCCTCGCTGCCTCTCTCGCTGTCTCCCTCGCTGTCTCCCTCGCATTCTAACTCGCTGTCTCTCGCGCTGTCTCTCTCGCTGTCTCTCTCGCTGTCTGCTTCGCTGTCTCCATCGCTGTCTCCCTTGCTGTCTCTCGCTGTCTCTCGCTGCGTCCCTCGCTGTCTACCTCGCAGTCTCTCTCGCAGTCTCTCTCGCTGTCTCCCTCGCTTTCTCCCTCGCTGTCTCCCTCGCAGTCTCACTTGCAGTCTCTCTCGCAGTCTCTCTCGCTGTCTCTCTTGCAGACTCCCTCACGGTCTCTCTCGCAGTCTCTCTCGCTGTCTCCCTCGCTGTCTCCCTCGCTGTCTCTCTCTCTGTCTCCCTCGCTGTCTCCCTCGCTGTCTCCCTCGCAGTCTCTCTCGCTGTCTCTCTCGCTGTCTCTCACTGTCTCCCTCGCTGTTCCCTCGCTGTCTCCCTCGCTGACTCCCTCGCTGTCTCTCGCTCTCTCTTGTTGTCTCTCTCGCTGTCTCCCTCGCAGTCTCTCGCTGTCTTTTGCTGTCTCTCTCGCCGTCTCCCTCGCCGACTTCCTCACTGTCTCTCTCGCAGTCACTCTCGCTGTCTCCTCGGCTGTCTCCCTCGCTGTCTCCCTCGCTGTCTCTCTCTCTGTCTCCCTTGCTGTGTCCCTCGCTGTCTCCTTCACTGTCTCCCTCGCAGTCTCTTTCGCTCTCTATCCCGCTGTCTCACACGCTGTCTCCATCGCTGTCTCTCTCGCAGTCTCTCTTGCAGACTCCCTCGCAGTCTCTCTCGCAGTCTCTCTCGCTGTCTCCCTCGCTGTCCCCCTCGTTGTCTCTCTCTCTGTCTCCCTCACTGTCTCCCTCGCTATCTCCCTCGCTGTCTCCCTCGCTGTCTCCCTCGCAATCTCTCTTGCAGTCTCTCTCGCAGTCTCTCTCGCTGTCTCTCTTGCAGACTCCCTCACAGTCTCTCCCGCAGTCTCTCTCGCTGTCTCCCTCGCTGTCTCCCTCGCTGTCTCTCTCTCTCTGTCTCCATCGCTGTCTCCCTCACTATCTCCCTCGCTGTCTCCCTCGCAGTCTTTCTCGCTGTCTCTCTCGCTGTCTCTCACTGTCTCCCTCGCTGTCTCTCGCTCTCTCTCGTTGTCTCTCTCGCTGTCTCCCTCGCAGTCTCTCGCTGTCTTTCGCTGTCTCTCTCGCTATCTCCCACGCTGTATCCCTCGCTGTCTCTAGCAGTCTCTCTCGCTGTCTCTCTCGCAGACTCCCTCACAGTCTCTCTTGCAGTCTCACTCGCTGTCTCGCTCGCTGTCTCTCTCGCTGTCTCCCTCGCTGTCTCCCTCCCTGTCTCTCTCGCAGTCTCTCTCGCAGTCTCTCTCGCAGTCTCTCTCGCTGTCTCCCTCGCTGTCTCACTTGCTGTCTCCCTCGCACGCTCCCTCGCAGTCTCTCTCGCGGTCTCACTCGCTGTCTCCCTCGCTGTATCCCTCGCTGTCTCTCTCGCAGTCTCCCTCGCTTTCTCCAGCAGTCTCTCTCGCTGACTCTCTCGCAATCTCCCTCGCAGCCTCTCTTGCTGTCTCCCTCGCTGCCTCCCTCGGTGTCTGCCTCGCTGCCTCTCTCGCTGTCTCCCTCGCTGTCTCCCTCGCATTCTAACTCGCTGTCTCTCGCGCTGTCTCTCTCGCTGTCTCTCTCGCTGTCTGCTTCGCTGTCTCCATCGCTGTCTCCCTTGCTGTCTCTCGCTGTCTCTCGCTGCGTCCCTCGCTGTCTACCTCGCAGTCTCTCTCGCAGTCTCTCTCGCTGTCTCCCTCGCTTTCTCCCTCGCTGTCTCCCTCGCAGTCTCACTTGCAGTCTCTCTCGCAGTCTCTCTCGCTGTCTCTCTTGCAGACTCCCTCACGGTCTCTCTCGCAGTCTCTCTCGCTGTCTCCCTCGCTGTCTCCCTCGCTGTCTCTCTCTCTGTCTCCCTCGCTGTCTCCCTCGCTGTCTCCCTCGCAGTCTCTCTCGCTGTCTCTCTCGCTGTCTCTCACTGTCTCCCTCGCTGTCTCCCTCGCTGTCTCCCTCGCTGACTCCCTCGCTGTCTCTCGCTCTCTCTTGTTGTCTCTCTCGCTGTCTCCCTCGCAGTCTCTCGCTGTCTTTCGCTGTCTCTCTCGCCGTCTCCCTCGCCGACTTCCTCACTGTCTCTCTCGCAGTCACTCTCGCTGTCTCCTCGGCTGTCTCCCTCGCTGTCTCCCTCGCTGTCTCTCTCTCTGTCTCCCTTGCTGTGTCCCTCGCTGTCTCCTTCACTGTCTCCCTCGCAGTCTCTTTCGCTCTCTATCCCGCTGTCTCACTCGCTGTCTCCATCGCTGTCTCTCTCGCAGTCTCTCTTGCAGACTCCCTCGCAGTCTCTCTCGCTGTCTCCCTCGCTGTCCCCCTCGTTGTCTCTCTCTCTTTCTCCCTCGCTGTCTCCCTCGCTATCTCCCTCGCTGTCTCCCTCGCTGTCTCCCTCGCAATCTCTCTTGCAGTCTCTCTCGCAGTCTCTCTCGCTGTCTCTCTTGCAGACTCCCTCACAGTCTCTCCCGCAGTCTCTCTCGCTGTCTCCCTCGCTGTCTCCCTCGCTGTCTCTCTCTCTCTGTCTCCATCGCTGTCTCCCTCACTATCTCCCTCGCTGTCTCCCTCGCAGTCTTTCTCGCTGTCTCTCTCGCTGTCTCTCACTGTCTCCCTCGCTGTCTCTCGCTCTCTCTCGTTGTCTCTCTCGCTGTCTCCCTCGCAGTCTCTCACTGTCTTTCGCTGTCTCTCTCGCTCTGTCTCCATCGCTGTCTCCCTCACTATCTCCCTCGCTGTCTCCCTCGCAGTCTTTCTCGCTGTCTCTCTCGCTGTCTCCTTCACTGTCTCCCTCGCAGTCTCTTTCGCTCTCTATCCCGCTGTCTCACTCGCTGTCTCCATCGCTGTCTCTCTCGCAGTCTCTCTTGCAGACTCCCTCGCAGTCTCTCTCGCAGTCTCTCTCGCTGTCTCCCTCGCTGTCCCCCTCGTTGTCTCTCTCTCTGTCTCCCTCGCTGTCTCCCTCGCTATCTCCCTCGCTGTCTCCCTCGCTGTCTCCCTCGCAATCTCTCTTGCAGTCTCTCTCGCAGTCTCTCTCGCTGTCTCTCTTGCAGACTCCCTCACAGTCTCTCCCGCAGTCTCTCTCGCTGTCTCCCTCGCTGTCTCCCTCGCTGTCTCTCTCTCTCTGTCTCCATCGCTGTCTCCCTCACTATCTCCCTCGCTGTCTCCCTCGCAGTCTTTCTCGCTGTCTCTCTCGCTGTCTCTCACTGTCTCCCTCGCTGTCTCTCGCTCTCTCTCGTTGTCTCTCTCGCTGTCTCCCTCGCAGTCTCTCGCTGTCTTTCGCTGTCTCTCTCGCTATCTCCCACGCTGTCTCCCTCGCTGTCTCTAGCAGTCTCTCTCGCTGTCTCTCTCGCAGACTCCCTCACAGTCTCTCTTGCAGTCTCACTCGCTGTCTCGCTCGCTGTCTCTCTCGCTGTAACCCTCGCAGTCTCTGTCGCTGTCTCCCTTGCAGTCTCTCTCGCTGTCTCCCTCGCTGTCTCCCTCCCTGTCTCTCTCGCAGTCTCTCTCGCAGTCTCTCTCGCAGTCTCTCTCGCTGTCTCCCTCGCTGTCTCACTTGCTGTCTCCCTCGCACGCTCCCTCGCAGTCTCTCTCGCGGTCTCACTCGCTGTCTCCCTCGCTGTATCCCTCGCTGTCTCTCTCGCAGTCTCCCTCACTTTCTCCAGCAGTCTTTCTCGCTGACTCTCTCGCAATCTCCCTCGCAGCCTCTCTTGCTGTCTCCCTCGCTGCCTCCCTCGGTGTCTGCCTCGCTGCCTCTCTCGCTGTCTCCCTCGCTGTCTCCCTCGCATTCTAACTCGCTGTCTCTCGCGCTGTCTCTCTCGCTGTCTCTCTCGCTGTGTGCTTCGCTGTCTCCATCGCTGTCTCCCTTGCTGTCTCTCGCTGTCTCTCGCTCCGTCCCTCGCTGTCTACATCGCTGTCTCTCTCGCAGTCTCCCTCACTTTCTCCCTCGCTGTCTCCCTCGCTGTCTCCCTCGCTCTCTACCTCGCTGTCTCTCTCGCAGTCTCTCTCGCTGTCTCTCTCGCTGTCTCCCTTGCAGTCTCTGTCGCTGTCTCTCTCTCTGTCTCCCTCGCTGTCTCCCTCGCTGTCTCCCTCGCTGTCTCACTCGCTGTCTCATTCGCAGTCTCCTTCGCAGTCTCACTCGCGATCTCACTCGCTGTCTCATTTCGCTGTCTCCCTCGCAGTCTCTGTCGCTGTCTCCCTCGCTGTCTCACTCACTGTCGGCCTCGCTGTCTCCATCGCTGTCTCTCTCGCTGTCTCTCACTGTCTCAATCGCTGTCTCCCTCGTTGTCTCCCTCGCTGTCTCTCTCGCAGTCTCTCTCGCTGTCTCTCTCGCAGTCTCTCGCTGTCTTTCGCTGTCTCTCTCGCTATCTCCCACGCCGTCTCCCTCGCTGTATCTAGCAGTCTCCCTCGCTGTCTCTCTCGCAGACTCCCTCGCAGTCTCTCTCGCAGTCACTCTCGCAGTCTCACTCGGTGTCTCCCTCGCAGTCTCTTTCGCTGTATCCCTCGCTTTCTCCCTCGCTGTCTCTCTCGCTGTCTCCGTCGCTGTCTCCCTTGCAGTCTCTGTCGCTGTCTCCCTCGCAGTCTCTCCCGCTGTCTGCCTCTCTTTCTCCCTCGCTGTCTCCCTCGCTGTCTCTCTGTCTGCCTCCCTTGCTGTGTCCCTCGCTTACTCCGTCGCTGTCTCCCTCGCAGTCTCTGTCGCTGTCTCCCTCGCTGTCACCCTCGCAGTCTCTGTCGCTGTCTCCCTCGCTGTCTCCCTCGCTGTCTCCCTCGCTGTCTCCCACGCTGTCTCTCTCGCTGTCTCTCTCGCTGTCTCTCACTGTCTCCCTCGCTGTCTCCCTCGCTGTCTCTCTCGCTGTCTCTCGCTCTCTCTCGTTGTCTCTCTCGCTGTCTCCCTGGCTGTCTCCCTCGCAGTCTCTCTCGCTGTCTCCTTCGCAGTCTCTCGCTGTCTTTCTCTGTATCTCTGGCTATTTCCCACGTTGTCTCCCTCGCTGTCTCCCTCGCAGACTCACTCGCTGTCTCGCTCGCTGTCTCCCTCGCTGTCTCTCTCGCAGTCTCTGTCGCTGTCTCCCTCCCTGTCTCTCTCGCAGTCTCTCTCGCAGTCTCTCTCGCAGTCTCTCTCGCAGTCGCCCTCGCTGTCTCGCTCGCTGTCTCCCTCGCTGTCTCTCTCGCAGTCTCTCTCGCAGTCTCCCTCGCAGTCTCTCTCGCAGTCTCACTCGCTGTCTCCCTCGCTGTTTCCCTCGCTGTCTCTCTCGCAGTCTCCCTCGCTTTCTCTAGCAGTCTCTCTCGCTGACTCTCTCGCAGTCTCCCTCGCAGTCTCACTCGCTGCCTCTCTCGCTGTCTCCCTCGCTGTTTAACTCGCTGTCTCCATCGCGCTGTCTCTTTCGCTGTCTGCTTGGCTGTCTCCATCGCTGTCTCTCTTGCTGTCTCTCGCTGTCTCTCGCTGCCTCCCTCGCTGTCCCTCTCGCTCTCTCTCGCTGTCTCTCTCGCTGTCACCCTCGCTGTCTCTCTCGCTGTCTCCTTAGCTGTCTCCCTCTCTATCTCCCTCGCTGTCTCTCTCGCTGTCTCTCGCTGACTCCATCGCTGTCTCTCTCGCTCTCTCTCGCTGTCTCTCTCGCTCTCACCCTCGCTGTCTCTCTCGCAGCCTCTCTCGCAGTCTCTCTCGCTGTCTCTCTCGCTGTCTTCCTCGCAGTCTCTCTCGCAGTCTCAATCGCTGTCTCTCTCGCTGTCTCCCTCACTTTCTCCCACGCTGTCTCCCTCGCTGTCTCTCTCTCTGTCTCCCATGCTGTGTCCCTCGCTGTCTCCTTCACTGTCTCGCTCACAGTCTCTTTCGCTGTCTCTCTCGCTGTCTCCATCGCTGTCTCACTCGCTGTCTCCCACGCTGGCTCCCTTGCTGTCTCTAGCAGTCTCTCTCGCTGTCTCTCTTGCAGACTCCCTCGCAGTCTCTCTCGCAGTCTCTCTCGCTGTCTCCCTCGCTGTCTCCCTCGCTGTCTCTCTCTCTGTCTCCCTCGCTGTCTCCCTCGCTATATCCCTCGCTGTCTCCCTCGCTGTCTCGCTCGCAGTCTCTCTCGCTGTCTCTCTTGCAGACTCCCTCACAGTCTCTCTCGCAGTCTCTCTCGCTGTCTCCCTCGCTGTCTCCCTCGCAGTCTCTCTCGCTGTCTCTCTCGCTGTCTCTCACTGTCTCCCTCGCTGTCTCCCTCGCTGTCTCCCTCGCTGACTCTCTCACTGTCTCTCGCTCTCTCTTGTTGTCTCTCTTGCTGTCTCCCTCGCAGTCTCTCGCTGTCTTTCGCTGTCTCTCTTGCTATCTCCCACGCTGTCTCCCTCGCTGTCTCTAGCAGTCACTCTCGCTGTCTCTCTCGCAGACTCCCTCGCGGTCTCTCTTGCAGTTTCCCTCGCTGTCTCGCTCGCTGTCTCTCTCGCTGTCACCCTCGCAGTCTCTGTCGCTCTCTCCCTCGCAGTCTCTCACGCTGTCTCCCTCGCTGTCTCTCTCGCAGTCTCCCTCGCTGTCTCACTTGCTGTCTACCTCGCAGTCTCCCTCGCAGTCTCACTCGCTGTCACCCTCGCTGTATCCCTCGCTGTCTCTCTCGCAGTCTCCCTCGCTTTCTCTAGCAGTCTCTCTCGCTGACTCTCTCGCAGTCTCCCTCGCAGCCTCTCTCGCTGTCTCCCTCGCTGCCTCCCTCGGTGTCTCCCTCGCTGTCTCCCTCGCTGTCTCTCTCTCTGTCTCCCTCGCTGTCTCCCTCGCTGTCTCCCTCGCAGTCTCTCTCGCTGTCTCTCTCGCTGTCTCTCACTGTCTCCCTCGCTGTCTCCCTCGCTGTCTCCCTCGCTGACTCCCTCGCTGTCTCTCGCTCTCTCTTGTTGTCTCTCTTGCTGTCTCCCTCGCAGTCTCTCGCTGTCTTTCGCTGTCTCTCTCACTATCTCCCACGCTGTCTCCCTCGCGGTCTCTTGCAGTCTCTCTCGCTGTCTCTCTCGCAGACTCCCTCGCAGTCTCTCTTGCAGTTTCCCTCGCTGTCTCGCTCGCTGTCTCTCTTGCTGTCACCCTCGCAGTCTCTGTCACTGTCTCCCTCGCAGTCTCTCACGCTGTCTCCCTCGCTGTCTCTCTCGCACTCTCTCTCGCAGTCTCTCTCGCTGTCTCCCTCGCTGTCTCACTTGCTGTCTACCTCGCAGTCTCCCTCGCAGTCTCACTCGCTGTCACCCTCGCTGTATCCCTCGCTGTCTCTCTCGCAGTCTCCCTCGCTTTCTCTCGCAGTCTCCCTCGCTGCCTCCCTCGGTGTCTGCCTCGCTGCCTCTCTCGCTGTCTCCCTCGCTGTCACCCTCGCTGTCTAACACGCTGTCTCTCGCGCTGTCTCTCTCGCTGTCTCTCTCGCTGTCTGCTTCGCTGTCTCCATCGCTGTCTCTCTTGCTGTCTCTCGCTGTCTCTCACTGCCTCCCTCGCTGTTTACCTCGCTGTCTCTCGCTGTCTCTCTCGCTGTCTCTCTCGCTGTCTCTCGCTCTCTCTCGCTGTCTCTCTCGCTGTCTCTCTTGCTGTCTCTCGCTCTCTCTCTGTCTCTCTCGCTGTCACCCTCGCAGTCTCTCTCCCTGTCTCCTTCGCTGAATCCCTCGCTGTCTCTCTCGCAGTCCCTCTCGCAGTCTCTCTCCCTGTCTTCCTCGCAGTCTCTCACGCAGTGTCACTCGCTGTCTCCCTCGCTGTCTCCCTCGCTGTCTCTCTCGCAGTCTCTCTTGCAGTCTCTGTCGCCGTCTCTCTCGTAGTCTCTCTCGCCGTCTCCCTCGGTGACTCCCTCACTGTCTCTCTCGCAGTCTCTCTCGCTGTCTCCTCGGCTGTCTCCCTCGCTGTCTCCCTCGAAGTCACTCTCGCATTCTCACTCGCTGTCTCCCTCGCTGTCTCCCTCTCTGTCTCCCTCGCTGTCTACCTCGCTGTCTCTCTCGCAGTCTCTCTCTCTGTCTGTCTCGCTATCTCCGTCGCTGTCTCCCTTGCAGTCTCTGTCAATGTCTCCCTCGCAGTCTCTGTCGCTGTCTCCCTCGCTGTCTCTCTCGCAGTCACTCTCGCAGTCTCTCTCGCAGTCTCTCACGCTGTCTCCCTCGCTGTCTCTCTCGCAGTCTCTCTCGCAGTCTCTCTCGCTGTCTCCCTCGCAGTCTCACTCGCTGTCACCCTCGCTGTATCCCTCGCTGTCTCTCTCGCAGTCTCCCTCGCTTTCTCTAGCAGTCTCTCTCGCTGTCTGCCTCGCTGTCTCACTTGCTGTCTACCTCGCAGTCTCCCTCGCAGTCTCTTCCTCGCAGTCTCTCTCGCTTTCTCCCTCGCAGTCTCTCTCGCTTTATCCATCGCTGTCTCCCTCGCAGTCTCTTTCGCTGTCTTCTCGCTGTCTTGTCGCTGTCTCCTCGCTGTCTCCCTCGCTGTCTCCCTCGCAGTGTCTCACGCAGTCTCTCTCGCTGTCCCCCTCGCTGTCCCCCTCGCTGTCCCCCTCGCTGTCCACCTCGGTGTCCCCCTCGCAGTTTCCCTCGCAGTCTCTCTCGCAGAATCTCTCGCTGTCTCCCTCACTGTCTCTCTCGCTGTTTCCCTCGCTGTCTCTCTCGCTGTCTCTCTCGCTGTCTCCCTCGCTGTATCCCTCGCTGTATCCCTCGCTGTCTCCCTCGCTGTCTCTCTGGCAGTCTCTCTCGCAGTCTCCCTCGCTGTTTCCCTCGCTGTCTCCCTCGCTGTCTCTCTCGCAGTCTCGCTCGCTGTCTCTCTCGCTGTCTCCCTCGCTGTCTCCCTCGCTGTCTCCCTCGCTGTCTCCCTCACTGTCTTTCTTGCAGTCTCCCTCGTTGTCTCTCTCGCTGTCTCCCTCGCAGTCTCTCTCGCAGTCTCTCTCGCTGTAGCCCTCGCAGTCTCTCACAGTCTCCCTCGCTGTCTCCCTCGCTTTCTCCCTCGCTGTCTCCCTCGCAGTCTCCCTCGCAGTCTCCCTCGCAGTCTCTCTCGCTGTCTCTCTCGCTGACTCTCTCGCTGTCTACCTCGATGTCTCTCTCGCTGTCTCCCTCGCTGTCTTTCTTGCAGTCTCCCTCGTTGTCTCTCTCGCTGTCTCCCTCGCAGTCTCTCTCGCTGTCTCCCTCGCTGTCTTTCTTGCAGTCTCCCTCGTTGTCTCCCTCGCTGTCTCCCTCGCAGTCTCCCTCGCCGTCACCCTCGCAGTCTCTCTCGATGTCTCTCTCGCAGTCTCTCTCGCTGTCTCTCTCGCAGTCTCTCTCGCTGTCTCCCTCGCAGTCTCTCTCGCTGTCTCTCTCGCAGTCTCTCTCGCAGTCTCTCTCGCAGTCCCTCTCGCTGTCTCCATCGCTGTCAAACTCGCTGTCTACCTCGAATTCTGTCTCGCTGTCTCTCTCGCTGTCTCCCTCGCTGTCTCTCTCGCAGTTTCTCTCGCATTCTCTCTCGCTGTCTCCCTCGTAGTCTCTCTCGCTGTCTCTCTCGCAGTCTCTCTCGAGTCTCTCTCGCTGTCTCCCTCGATATCTCGCTCGCTGTCTCCCTCGCAGTCTCTCTCACTGTCTCTCTCGCAGTCTCTCTCGCTGTCTCCCTCGCTGCCTCCCTCGCAGTCTCTCTCGCAGTCTCTCTCGCAGTCTCTCTCGCAGTCTCTCTCGCTTTCTCCTTTGCTTTCTCCCTCGCATTTTCCCTCGCTGTCTCTCTCGCAGACTCTCTCGCAGTCTCTCTCGCTGCCTCCCTCGCCGTCTCTCTCGCAGTGTCTCTCGCTCTCTCTCTCGCTGTCTCCCTCGCATTTTCTCTCGCTATCTCCCTTGCAGTCTCTCGCTGTCTCCATGGCTGTCGAACTAGCTGTCTACCTCGCATTCTCTCTCGCAGTCTCTCTCGCTGTCTCCCTCGCTGTCTCTCTCGCAGTTTCTCTCGCATTCTCTCTCGCTGTCTCCCTCGCAGTCTCTCTCGCTGTCTCTCTCGCTGTCTCTCTCGCAGTCTCTCTCGCAGTCTCTCTCGCTGTCCCCTTCGGTCTCCCCCTCGGTGTCTCTCTCGCAGGCTCTCTCGCTGTCTCCCTCGCTGTCTCTCTCGTTGTCTCCCTCGCTCTCTCTCTCGCTGTCTCTCTCGCTGTCTCCCTCGCAGCCTCTCTCGCTGTATCCCTCACTGTCTCCCTCGCTGTCTCTCTGGCATTCTCTCGCAGTCTCCCTCGCTGTCTCCCTCGCTGACTCTCTCGCTGTCTCTCTCGCAGTCTCGCTCGCTGTCTCCCTCGCAGTCTCTCTCGCAGACTCTCTCGCAGTCTCCCTCGCTGTCTCCCTCGCTGTCTCCCTCGCTGTCACCCTCGCAGTCTCTCGCAGTCTCTCTCACAGTCTCTCTCGCAGGCTCTGTCGCCGTCTCCCTCGCTGTCTCCCTCGCAGTCTCTCTCGCTGACTCTCTCGCAGTCTCTCTCGCTGTCTCCCTCGCAGTCTCTCTCGCAGTCCCCCTCGCAGTCTCTCTCGCTGTCTCCCTCGCTGTCTCCCTCGCAGACTCTCTCTCTTTCTCCCTCGCTGTCTCTCTCACTTTCTCCCTCGCTGTCTCTCTCGCAGACTCTCTCGCTGTCACTCCCGCAGTCTCTCTCGCCGCCTCTCTCGCCGCCTCTCTCTCCGTCTCCCTCGCATTCTCTCTCACAGTCTCTCTCGCAGTCACTCTCGCTATCTCCCTTGCAGTTTCTCTCGCTGTCTCACTCGCTGTCTCCCTCGCTGTCTCCCTCGCTGTCTCCCTAGCAGTCTCCCTCGCAGTCTCCCTAGCTGTCTCCCTCGCTGTCTCCTTCGCAGTCTCCCTCGCAGTCTCCCTCGCAGTCTCTCTCGCTGTCTCCCTCGCATTCACTCTCCCTGTCTCCGTCGCTGTCTCTCTCGCTGTCTCCCTCGCTGTTTCTCGCAGTCTCCCTTGCAGTCACCCTTGCAGTCTCCCTCGCAGTCTCACTCGCAGTCTCTCTCGCAGTAGCCCTCGCAGTCTCTCTCGCAGTCTCTCTCGCAGTCTCTCTCGCAGTCTCTCTCGCAGTCTGCCTAGCTGTCTTCCTCGCTGTCTCCCTCACAGACTCCCTCGCTGTCTCCCTCGCAGTCTCCCTCGCTGTCTCCCTCGCAGTCACCCTCGCTGTCTCCCTCGCAGTCTCCCTCTCAGTCTCTCTCGCAGTCTTTCTCGCAGTTTCTCTCGCATTCTCTCTCGCTGTCTCCCTCGCAGTCTCTCTCGCTTTCTACATCGATGTCTCCCTCGCAGTCTCTTTCACTGTCTTCTCGCTGTCTTCTCGCTGTCTTCTCGCTGTCTCCCTCGCTGTCGAACTCGCTGTCTACCTCGCTTTCTCTCTCGCAGTCTCTCTCGCTGTCTCCCTCGCTGTCTCTCTCGCAGTTTCTCTCGCATTCTCTCTCGCTTTCTCCCTCGCAGTCTCTCTCGCTTTCTCCCTCGCAGTCTCTCTCGCTTTATCCATCGCTGTCTCCCTCGCAGTCTCTTTCGCTGTCTTCTCGCTGTCTTCTAGCTGTCTTCTCGCTATATCCTCGCTGTCCCCCTCGCTGTCCCCCTCGCTGTCCCCCTCGCAGTTTCCCTCGCAGTCTCTCTTGCAGAATCTCTCGCGGTCTCCCTCGCTGTCTCTCTCGCTGTTTCCCTCGCTGTCTCTCTCGCTGTCTCTCTCGCTGTCTCCCTCGCTGAATCCGTCGCTGTATCCCTCGCTGTCTCCCTCGTTGTCGGTCTGGCAGTCTCTCTCGCAGTCTCCCTCGCTGTTTCCCTCGCTGTCTACCTCGCATTCTCTCTCGCAGTCTCTCTCGCTGTCTCCCTCGATGTCTCTCTCGCAGTTTCTCTCGCATTCTCTCTCGCTTTCTCCCTCGCAGTCTCTCTCGCTTTCTCCCTCGCAGTCTCTCTCGCTTTGTCCATCGCTGTCTCCCTCGCAGTATCTTTCGCTGTCTTCTCGCTGTCTTCTCGCTGTCTCCTCGCTGTCTCCCTCGCTGTCTCCCTCGCAGTGTCTCACGCAGTCTCCCTCGCTGTCTCCCTCGCTGTCTCCCTCACTGTCTCTCTCGCTGTCTCCCTCGCAGTCTCTCTCGCAGTACCTCTCGCTGTAGCCCTCGCAGTCTCTCACAGTCTCCCTCGCTGTCTCCCTCGCAGTCTCCCTCGCAGTCTCCCTCGCAGTCTCTCTCGCTGTCTCTCTCGCAGTCTCTCTCGCTGTCTCTCTCGCAGTCTCTCTCGCTGTCTCCCTCGCAGTCTCTCTCGCTGTCTCTCTCGCATTCTCTCTCGCAGTCTCTCTCGCTGTCTCCATCGCTGTCAAACTCGCTGTCTACCTCGCATTCTCTCTCGCAGTCTCTCTCGCTGTCTCCCTCGCTTTCTCTCTCTCTGTTTCTCTCGCATTCTCTGTCGCTATCTCCCTCGTAGTCTCTCTCGCTGTTTCTCTCGCAGTCTCTCTCGCAGTCTCTCTCGCTGTCTCCCTCGATGTCTCGCTCGCTGTCTCCCTTGCAGTCTCTCTCACTGTCTCCCTCGCAGTCTCTCTCGCTGTGTACCTCGATGTCTCGCTCGCTGTCTCCCTCGCAGTCTCTCTCACTGTCTCTCACGCAGTCTCTCTCGCTGTCTCCTTCGCAGTCTCTCTCGCTATCTCCCTCGATGTCTCGCTCGCTGTCTCCCTCGCAGTCTCTCTCACTGTCTCTCTCGCAGTCTCTCTCGCTGTGTCCCTCGATGTCTCGCTCGCTGTCTCCCTCGCAGTCTCTCTCACTGTCTCTCTCGCAGTCTCTCTCGCTGTCTCCCTCGCAGTCTCTCTCGCTGTCTCCCTCGCTGTCTCCCTCGCAGTCTCTCTCGCAGTCTCTCTCGCTGTCTCCCTCGCTGTCTCTCTCGCAGTTTCTCTCGCATTCTCTCTCGCTGTCTCCCTCGCAGTCTCTCTCACTTTCTCCCTCGCTTTCTCCCTCGCTTTATCCCTCGCTGTCTGTCTCGCAGACTCTCTCGCAGACTCTCTCACAGTGTCTCTCGCTCTCTCTCTCGCTGTCTCCCTCTCATTTTCTCTCGCTATCTCCCTTGCAGTCTCTATCTGTCTCCATCGCTGTCGAACTCGCTGTCTACCTCGCATTCACTCTCGCAGTCTCTCTCGCTGTCTCCATCGCAGTCTCTCTCGCTGTCTCTCTCGCAGTCTCACTCGCAGTCACTCTCGTAGTCTCTCTCGCTGTCCCCCTCGGTGTCCCCCTCGGTGTCTCTCTCGCAGACTCTCGCACTGTCTCCCTCGCTGTCTCTCGCAGTCTCCCTTGCAGTCTCCCTCACAGTCATACTCGCAGTCTCTCTCGCTGTCGCCCTCGCAGTCTCCCTCGCAGTCTCTCTCGCAGTCTCTCTCGCAGTCTCCTTCGCTGTCTCCCTCGCTGTCTCCCTCGCTGTCTCCTTCACAGTCTCCCTCGCCAAATCCCTCACAGTCTCTCTCGCTGTCCCCCTCGCAGTCTCCCTCGCAGTCTCCCTCGCAGACTCCCTCGCAGTCTCCATCGCTGTCTCCCTCGCAGTCTCTTTCACTGTCTTCTCGCTGTCCCCCTCGCTGTCCCCCTCGCTGTGTCCCTCGCAGTCTCCCTCGCAGTCTCCCTCGCAGTCTCTCTCGCAGACTCTCTCGCCGACTCACTCGCTGTCTCTCTCGCTGTCTCCCTCGCTGTATCCCTCGCTGTCTCCCTCGCTGTCTCCCTGGCAGTCTCTCTCGCAGTCTCTCTCGCTGTTTCCCTCGCTGTCTCTCTCACTGTCTCTCTCGCAGTCTCGCTCGCTGTCTTTCTCGCTGTCTCTCTCGCAGACTCTCTCGCTGTCTCCCTCGCTGTCGCCCTCGCTGTCTCCCTCGCTGTCTCCCTCGCTGTCTCTCTTGCAGTCTCCCTCGTTGTCTCTCTCGCTGTCTCCCTCGCAGTCTCTCTCGCAGTCTCTCTCGCAGTCTCTCTCGCTGTAGCCCTCGCAGTCTCTCACAGTCTCCCTCGCAGTCTCCCTCGCAGTCCCGCTCGCAGTCTCTCTCGCTGTCTCTCTCCCAGTCTCTCTCCCTGTCTCCCTCGCAGTCTCTCTCGCTGTCTCTCTCGCAGTCTCTCTCGCAGTCTCTCTCGCTGTCTCCCTCGATGTCTCGCTCGCTGTCTCGCTCGCAGTCTCTCTCACTGTCTCTCTCGCAGTCTCTCTCGCTGTCTCCCTCGATGTCTCACTCGCTGTCTCCCTCGCAGTCTGTCTCACTGTCTCTCTCGCAGTCTCTCTCACTGTCTCCCTCGCAGTCTCTCTCGCTGTCTCCCTCGCTGTCTCCCTCGGAGTCTCTCTCGCAGTCTCTCTCGCAGTCTCTCTCGCAGTCTCCCTCGCAGTCTCTCTCGCTTTCTCCCTCGCTTTCTCCCTCGCTTTATCCCTCTCTGTCTCTCTCGCAGACTCTCTCGCAGACTCTCTCGCATTCTCTCTCACAGTCTCTCTCACTGCCTCCCTCGCCATCACTCTCGCAGTGTCTCTCGCTCTCTCTCTCGCTGTCTCCCTCGCATTTTCTCTCGCTATCTCCCTTGCAGTCTCTCGCTGTCTCCATCGCTGTCGAACTCGCTGTCTACCTCGCATTCTCTCTCGCTGTCTCTCTCGCTGTCTCCCTCGCTGTCTCTCTCGCAGTTTCTCTCGCATTCTCTCTCGGGGTCTCTCTCGCAGTCTCTCTCGCTCTCTCTATCGCAGTCTCTCTCACAGTCTCTCTCGCAGTCTCTCTCGCTGTCCCCCTCAGTGTCCCCCTCGGTGTCTCTCTCGCAGACTCTCTCGCTGTCTCCCTCGCTGTCTCTCTCGTTGTCTCCCTCGCTCTCTCTCTCGCTGTCTCTCTCGCTGTCTCCCTCGCTCACTCTCTCGCTGTCTCCATCGCTGTCTCTCTCGCTTTCTCTCTTGCAGTCTCGCTCGCTGTCTCCCTCGCAGTGTATCACGCAGTCTCTCTCGCTGTCCCCCTCGCTGTCCCCCTCGCTGTCCCCCTAGCTGTCCCCCTCGCTGTCCCCCTCGCAGTCTCCCTCACAGTCTCCCTCGCAGTCTCTCTCGCAGACTCTCTCGCTGTCTCCCTCGCTGTCTCTCTCGCTGTCTCCCTCGCTGTATCCCTCGCTGTCTCCCTCGCTGTCTCTCTGGCAGTCTCTCTCGCAGTCTCCCTCGCTGTTTCCCTCGCTGTCTCTCTCGCTGTCCCTCTCGCAGTCTCGCTCGCTGTCTCTCTCGCAGTCTCTCTCGCAGTCTCTCTCGCTGTCCCCCTCAGTGTCCCCCTCGGTGTCTCTCTCGCAGACTCTCTCGCTGTCTCCCTCGCTGTCTCTCTCGTCTCCCTCGCTCTCTCTCTCGCTGTCTCTCTCGCTGTCTCCCTCGCTCTCTCTCTCGCTGTCTCCATCGCTGTCTCTCTCGCTGTCTCTCTCGCAGTCTCGCTCGCTGTCTCCCTCGCAGTGTCTCACGCAGTCTCTCTCGCTGTCCCCCTCGCTGTCCCCCTCGCTGTCCCCCTAGCTGTCCCCCTCGCTGTCACCCTCGCAGTCTCCCTCACAGTCTCCCTCGCAGTCTCTCTCGCAGACTCTCTCGCTGTCTCCCTCGCTGTCTCTCTCGCTGTCTCCCTCGCTGTATCCCTCGCTGTCTCCCTCGCTGTCTCTCTGGCAGTCTCTCTCGCAGTCTCCCTCGCTGTTTCCCTCGCTGTCTCTCTCGCTGTCCCTCTCGCAGTCTCGCTCGCTGACTCTCTCGCAGTCTCTCTCGCAGACTCTCTCG
Organism: Heterodontus francisci; assembly: GCF_036365525.1. Lineage (NCBI taxonomy): Eukaryota > Metazoa > Chordata > Chondrichthyes > Heterodontiformes > Heterodontidae > Heterodontus > Heterodontus francisci. The sequence goes on along the minus strand of NC_090379.1, from coordinate 124,129,347 downwards.
CAGACCCTCTCGCTGTCTCCCTCGCTGTCTCCCTCGCTGTCTCTCTCGCTGTCTCCCTCGCAGTCTCTCTCGCAGTCTCTCTCGCTGTATCCCTCGCAGTCTCTCACAGTCTCCCTCGCTGTCTCCCTCGCAGTCTCCCTCGCAGTCTCCCTCGCAGTCTCTCTCGCTGTCTCTCTCGCAGTCTCTCTCGCTGTCTCTCTCGCAGTCTCTCTCGCTGTCTCTCTCGCAATCTCTCTCGCTGTCTCCCTCGCAGTCTCTCTCGCTGTCTCTCTCGCAGTCTCTCTCGCTGTCTCCATCGCTGTCAAACTCGCTGTCTACCTCGCATTCTCTCTCGCAGTCTCTCTCGCTGTCTCCCTCGCTTTCTCTCTCTCTGTTTCTCTCGCATTCTCTCTCGCTATCTCCCTCGTAGTCTCTCTCGCTGTTTCTCTCGCAGTCTCTCTCGCAGTCTCTCTCGCTGTCTCCCTCGATGTCTCGCTCTCTGTCTCCCTCGCAGTCTCTCTCACTGTCTCTCTCGCAGTCTCTCTCGCTGTGTACCTCGATGTCTCGCTCGCTGTCTCCCTCGCAGTCTCTCTCACTGTCTCTCTCGCAGTCTCTCTCGCTGTCTCCTTCGCAGTCTCTCTCGCTATCTCCCTCGATGTCTCGCTCGCTGTCTCCCTCGCAGTCTCTCTCACTGTCTCTCTCGCAGTCTCTCTCGCTGTGTACCTCGATGTCTCGCTGGCTGTCTCCCTCGCAGTCTCTCTCACTGTCTCTCTCGCAGTCTCTCTCGCTGTCTCCCTCGCAGTCTCTCTCGCTGTCTCCCTCGCTGTCTCCCTCGCAGTCTCTCTCGCAGTCTCTCTCGCAGTCTCCCTCGCAGTCTCTCTCGCTTTCTCCCTCGCTTTCACCCTCGCTTTATCCCTCTCTGTCTCTCTCGCAGACTCTCTCGCAGACACTCTCACAGTCTCTCTCACAGTCTCTCTCGCTGCCTCCCTCGCCGTCTCTCTGGCAGTGTCTCTCGCTCTCTCTCTCGCTGTCTCCCTTGCTGTCTCTCTCTTTGTCTCCCCCGCTCTCTCTCTCGCTGTCTCTCTCGCTGCCTCCCTCGCAGTCTCTCTCGCTATATCCCTCACTGTCTCCCTCGCTGTCTCACTCACAGTCTCTCTCGCAGACTCTCTCGCAGTCTCCCTCGCTGTCTCCCTCGCTGTCTCCCTCGCTGTCACCCTCGCAGTCTCTCACAGTCTCTCTCGCAGTCTCTCTCGCAGTCTCTCTCGCCGTCTGTCTCGCAGTCTCTCTCGCTGTCTCCCTCGCTGTCTCCCTCGCTGTCACCCTCGCAGTCTCTCGCAGTCGCTCTCGCAGTCTTTCCCGCAGTCTTTCTCGCTGTCTCTCTCGCTGTCTCTCTCGCATTCTCACTCGCAGTCTCACTCGTAGTCTCTCTCGCTGTCCCCGTCGCTGTCTCCCTCGCTGTCTTCCTCGCAGTCTCCATCGCTGTCAAACTCGCTGTCTACCTCGCATTCTCTCTCACAGTCTCTCTCGCAGTCTCTCTCGCAGTCTCTCTCGCCATCTCTCTCGCAGTCTCTCTCGCCGTCTCTCTCGCCGTCTCTCTCGCAGTCTCTCTCGCAATCTCTCTCGCCGTCTCCCTCGCCGTCTCCCTCACCGTCTCTCTCGCTGTCTCTCACGCTGTCTCACTCGCAGTCTCACTCGATGTCTCCCTCCCAGTGTCTCACGCATTTTCTCTTGCTGTCTCGCTCGCTGTCGCCCTCGCTGTCTCCTTCGCTGTTTCCCTCGCAGTCTCCCTCGCAGTCTCCCTCGATATCTCTCTCGCAGTCTCTCTCACAGTCTCTCTTACAGAATATCTAGCTGTCTCCCTCGCAGTCTCCCTTGCTCTCTCCCTCGCAGGCTCTCAGGAAGTCTCTCTCGCTCTCTCTCTCGCTGTCTCTCTGGCTGTCTCTCTCACTTTCTCTCTCGCTGCCTCACTCGCTGTCTCCCTCGCTGTCTCCCTCGCTGTCTCCCTCGCAGTCTCCCTCGCAGTCTCCCTCACAGTCTCTCTCGCAGTCTCTCTCGCTGTCTCTCTCGCTGTCGCCCTCGCTGTCTCCCTCGCTGTCTCCCTCACTGTCTCCCTCGCTGTCTCCCTCGCAGTCTCCCTCGCAGTCTCTCGCAGTCTCTCTCGCTGTCTCCCTCGCAATCACTCTCCGTCTCCCTCGCTGTCTCTCTGGCTGTCTCCGTCGCTGTCTCTCGCAGTCTCCCTCGCAGTCTCCCTCGCAGTGTCCCTCGCAGTCTCTCTCGCAGTCTCTCTCGCTGTAGCCCTCGCAGTCACTATCGCTGTCTCCCTCGCAGTCTCCCTCGCAGTCTCTATCGCAGTCTCTCTCGCAGTCTCGCTCGCTGTCTCCCTCGCAGTCTCCATCGCAGTCTCCCTCGCTGTCTCCCTCGCAGTCTCTCTCGCTGTCTCCCTCGCTGTCTAACTCGCTGTCTCTCTCGCTGACTCTCTCGCAGTCTCTCTCGCTGTCTCCCTCGCAAGTCTCTCTCGCTGTCTCCCTCGCAGTCACTATCGCTGTCTCCCTCGCAGTCTCCCTCGCAGTCTCTATCGCAGTCTCTCTCGCAGTCTCGCTCGCTGTCTCCCTCGCAGTCTCCATCGCAGTCTCCCTCGCTGTCTCCCTCGCAGTCTCTCTCGCTGTCTCCCTCGCTGTCTAACTCGCTGTCTCTCTCGCTGACTCTCTCGCAGTCTCTCTCGCTTTCTCCCTCGCTGTCTCTCTCGCTGACTCTCTTGCTGTCACTCTCGCAGTCTCACTCGCCGCCTCTCTCGCAGCCTCTCTCGCCGCCTCTCTCACCGTCTCCCTCTCATTTTCTCTCGCAGTCTCTCTCGCAGTCTCTCCCGCTGTCTCCCTCCCATTTTCTCTCGCAGTCTCTCGCAGTCTCTCTCGCTATCTCCCTTGCAGTTTCTCTCGCAGTCTCCCTCGCTGTCTAACTCGCTGTCTACCTCGCATTCTCTCTCACAGTCTCTCTCGCTGTCTCTCCCGCTGTCTCCCTCGCATTTTCTCTCGCAGTCTCTCGCAGTCTCTCTCGCTATCTCCCTTGCAGTTTCTCTCGCAGTCTCCCTCGCTGTCTCCCTCGCTGTCTCTCTCGCAGTCTCCCTCGCAGTCTCTCTCGCTGTCTCCCTCGCAGTCTCCCTCGCAGTCTCCCTTGCAGTCTCCCTCGCAGTCTCCCTCGCAGTCTCTCTCGCTGTCTCTCTCGCAGTCTCTCTCGCAGTCTCCCTCGCTGTCTCCCTCGCTGTCTCCCTCGCAGACTCCCTCGCTGTCTCCCTCGCAATCTCCCTCGCTGTCTCCCTCGCTGTCTCCCTCGCAGTCTCCCTCACCAAATCCCTCGCAGGCTCTCTCGCTGTCTCCCTCGCAGTCTCCCTCACTGTCTCCCTCGCAGTCTCCCATGCAGTCTCCCTCGCTGTCTCTCTCGCTGTCACTCTCGCAGTCTCTCTCGCTGTCGCCCTCGATGTCTCCCTCGCTGTCTCACTCGCTGTCTCTCTCGCTGTCTCCCTCGCAGTCTCCCTCTCAGTCTCTCTCGCAGTCTCTCTCGCAGTTTCTCTCGCATTCTCTCTTGCTTTCTCCCTCGCGGTCTCTCTCGCTTTCTCCATCGATGTCTCCCTCGCAGTCTCTTTCGCTGTCTTCTCGCTGTCTGCTCGCTGTCTCCCTCGCTGTCGAACTCGCTGTCTACCTCGCATTCACTCTCGCAGTCTCTCTCGCTGTCTCCCTCGCTGTCTCACTCGCAGTTTCTCTCGCATTCTCTCTCGCTTTCTCCCTCGCAGTCTCGCTCGCTTTCGCCCTCGCCGTCTCTCTCGCTTTCTCCATCGCTGTCTCCCTCGCAGTCTCTTTCGCTGTCTTCTCGCTGTCTTCTCGCTGTCTTCTCGCTGTCTCCTCGATGTCTCCCTCGCTGTCTCCCTCGCAGTGTCTCGCGCAGTCTCTCTCGCTGTCCCCCTCGCTGTCCCCCTCGCTGTCCCCCTCGCTGTCCCCCTCGCAGTCTCCCTCGCGACTCTCTCGCAGACTCTCTCGCTGTCTCCCTCGCTGTCTCTCTCGCTGTCTCTCTCGCTGTCTCCCTCGCTGTATCCCTCGCTGTATCCCTCGCTGTCTCCCTCGCTGTCTCTCTGGCAGTCTCTCTCGCAGTCTCCCTCGCTGTTTCCCTCGCTGTCTCCCTCGCTGTCTCCCTCGCTGTCTCCCTCGCTGTCTCTCTTGCAGTCTCCCTCGTTGTCTCTCTCGCTGTCTCCCTCGCAGTCTCTCACGCAGTCTCTCTCGCAGTCTCTCTTACTGCAGCCCTCGCAGTCTCTCACAGTCTCCCTCGCTGTCTCCCTCGCTTTCTCCCTCGCTGTCTCCCTCACAGTCTCCCTCGCAGTCTCCCTCGCAGTCTCTCTCGCTGTCTCTCTCGCAGTCTCTCTCGCTGTCTCCCTCGCAGTCTCTCTCGCTGTCTCTCTCGCTGTCTCTCTCGCAGTCTCTCTCGCTGTCTCCCTCGATGTCTCGCTCGCTGTCTCCCTCGCAGTCTCTCTCCTTGTCTCTCTCGCAGTCTCTCTCGCTGTCTCCCTCGCAGTCTCACTCGCTGTCTCCCTCGCTGTCTCCCTCGCAGTCTCTCTCGCAGTCTCTCTCGCAGTCTCTCTCGCAGTCTCTCTCGCAGTCTCCCTCGCATTCTCTCTCGCTTTCTACCTCGCTTTCTCCCTCGCTTTATCCCTCGCTGTCTCTCTCGCATACTCTCTCGCAGACTCTCTCGCAGTCTCTCTCGCAGTCTCTCTCGCTGTCTCCCTAGATGTCTCGCTCGCTGTCTCCCTCGCAGTCTCTCTCACTGTCTCTCTCGCAGTCTGTCTCGCTGTCTCCCTCGATGTCTCGCTCACTGTCTCTCTCGCAGTCTCTCTCGCTGTCTCCCTCGCTGTCTCCCACAGAGTCTCTCTCGCAGTCTCTCTCGCAGTCTCTCTCGCAGTCTCTCTCGCAGCCTCCCTCGCAGTCTCTCTCGGTTTCTCCCTCGCTTTCTCCCTCGCTTTATCCCTCGCTGTCTTTCTCGCAGACTCTCTCTCAGACTCTCTCGCTGTCTCTCTCGCAGTCTCTCTCGCTGCCTCCCTCGCCGTCTCTCTCGCAGTGTCTCTCGCTCTCTCTCTCGCTGTCTCCCTCGGATTTACTCTTGCTATTTCCCTTGCAGTCTCTCGCTGTCTCCATCGCTGTCGAACTCGCTGTCTGCCTCGCATTTTCTCTCGCAGTCTCTCTCGCTGTCTCCCTCGCTGTCTATCTCGCAGTTTCTCTCGCATTCTCTCTCGCTGTCTCCCTCGCGGTCTCTCTCGCTGTCTCTCTCGCAGTCTCTCTCGCTGTCCCCCTCGGTGTCCCCCTCGGTGTCTCTCTCGCAGACTCTCTCGATGTCTCCCTCGCTGTCTCTCTCGCTGTCTCCCTCGCAGTCTCTCTCGCTGGATCCCTCACTGTCTCCCTCGCTGTCTCTCTGGCAGTCTCTCTCGCATTCACTCTCGCAGTCTCTCTCGCTGTCTCCCTCGCTGTCTCACTCGCAGTTTCTCTCGCATTCTCTCTCGCTTTCTCCCTCGCAGTCTCGCTCGCTTTCGCCCTCGCCGTCTCTCTCGCTTTCTCCATCGCTGTCTCCCTCGCAGTCTCTTTCGCTGTCTTCTCGCTGTCTTCTCGCTGTCTTCTCGCTGTCTCCTCGATGTCTCCCTCACTGTCTCCCTCGCAGTGTCTCGCGCAGTCTCTCTCGCTGTCCCCCTCGCTGTCCCCCTCGCTGTCCCCCTCGCTGTCCCCCTCGCAGTCTCCCTCGCGACTCTCTCGCAGACTCTCTCGCTGTCTCCCTCGCTGTCTCTCTCGCTGTCTCTCTCGCTGTCTCCCTCGCTGTATCCCTCGCTGTATCCCTCGCTGTCTCCCTCGCTGTCTCTCTGGCAGTCTCTCTCGCAGTCTCCCTCGCTGTTTCCCTCGCTGTCTCCCTCGCTGTCTCCCTCGCTGTCTCTCTTGCAGTCTCCCTCGTTGTCTCTCTCGCTGTCTCCCTCGCAGTCTCTCACGCAGTCTCTCTCGCAGTCTCTCTTACTGCAGCCCTCGCAGTCTCTCACAGTCTCCCTCGCTGTCTCCCTCGCTTTCTCCCTCGCTGTCTCCCTCACAGTCTCCCTCGCAGTCTCCCTCGCAGTCTCTCTCGCTGTCTCTCTCGCAGTCTCTCTCGCTGTCTCCCTCGCAGTCTCTCTCGCTGTCTCTCTCGCTGTCTCTCTCGCAGTCTCTCTCGCTGTCTCCCTCGATGTCTCGCTCGCTGTCTCCCTCGCAGTCTCTCTCCTTGTCTCTCTCGCAGTCTCTCTCGCTGTCTCCCTCGCAGTCTCTCTCGCTGTCTCCCTCGCTGTCTCCCTCGCAGTCTCTCTCGCAGTCTCTCTCGCTGTCTCCCTCGCAGTCTCTCTCGCTGTCTCCCTCGCTGTCTCCCTCGCAGTCTCTCTCGCAGTCTCTCTCGCAGACTCTCTCGCAGTCTCCCTCGCTGTCTCCCTCGCTGCCTCCCTCACTGTCACCCTCGCAGTCTCTCGCAGTCTCTCTCGCAGTCTCCCTCGATGTCTCGCTCGCTGTCTCCCTCGCAGTCTCTCTCACTGTCTCTCTCGCTGTCTACCTTGATGTCTCGCTCGCTGTCTCTCTCGCAGTCTCTCTCGCTGTCTCTCTCGCTGTCACTCTCGCAGTCTCTCTCACTGTCTCCCTCGCAGTCTCTCTCGCAGTCTCTCTCGCAGTCTCTCTCGCAGTCTCCCTCGCAGTCTCTCTCGTTTTCTCTCTCGCTTTCTCCCTCGCTTTCTCCCTCGCTTTATCCCTCGCTGTCTCTCTCGCATACTCTCTCGCAGACTCTCTCGCAGTCTCTCTCGCAGTCTCTCTCGCTGTCTCCCTAGATGTCTCGCTCGCTGTCTCCCTCGCAGTCTCTCTCACTGTCTCTCTCGCAGTCTGTCTCGCTGTCTCCCTCGATGTCTCGCTCACTGTCTCTCTCGCAGTCTCTCTCGCTGTCTCCCTCGCTGTCTCCCTCAGAGTCTCTCTCGCAGTCTCTCTCGCAGTCTCTCTCGCAGTCTCTCTCGCAGCCTCCCTCGCAGTCTCTCTCGGTTTCTCCCTCGCTTTCTCCCTCGCTTTATCCCTCGCTGTCTTTCTCGCAGACTCTCTCTCAGACTCTCTCGCTTTCTCTCTCGTAGTCTCTCTCGCTGCCTCCCTCGCCGTCTCTCTCGCAGTGTCTCTCGCTCTCTCTCTCGCTGTCTCCCTCGGATTTACTCTCGCTATCTCCCTTGCAGTCTCTCGCTGTCTCCATCGCTGTCGAACTCGCTGTCTGCCTCGCATTTTCTCTCGCAGTCTCTCTCGCTGTCTCCCTCACTGTCTCTCTCGCAGTTTCTCTCGCATTCTCTCTCGCTGTCTCCCTCGCTGTCTCTCTCGCTGTCTCCCTCGCAGTCTCTCTCGCTGGATCCCTCACTGTCTCCCTCGCTGTCTCTCTGGCAGTCTCTCTCACAGTCTCCATCGCTGTCTCCCTCGCTGTCTCTCTCGCTGTCTCTCTCGCTGTCCCCCTCGCTGTCTCTCTCGCTGTCTCTCTCGCTGTCCCCCTCGCTGTCCCCCTCGCAGTCTCCCTCGCAGTCTCCCTCGCTGTCTCTCTCGCAGACTCTCTCGCTGTCTCCCTCGCTGTCTCTCTCGCTGTCTCCCTCGCTGTATCCCTCGCTGTCTACCTCGCTGTCTCTCTGGCAGTCTCTCTCGCAGTCTCCCTCGCTGTTTACCACGCTGTCTCTCTCGCTTTCTCTCTCGCAGTCTCGCTCGCTGTCTCTCTGGCAGTCTCTCTCGCAGACTCTCTCGCTGACTCTCTCGCTGTCTCCCTCGCTGTCTCCGTCGCTGTCTCCCTCGCTGTCTTTCTTGCAGTCTCCCTCGTTGTCTCTCTCGCTGTCTCCCTCGCAGTCTCTCTCGCAGTCTCTCTCGCTGTAGCCCGCGCAGTCTCTCACAGTCTCCCTCGCTGGCTCCCTCGCAGTCTCCCTCGCAGTCTCCCTCGCAGTCTCTCTCGCTGTCTCTCTCGCAGTCTCTCTCGCTGTCTCCCTCGCTGTCTCTCTCGCTGTCTCCCTCGCAGTCTCTCTCGCTGTCTCTCTCGCAGTCTCTCTCGCAGTCTCTCTCGCAGTCTCTCTCGCTGTCTACATCGCTGTCAAACTCGCTGTCTACCTCGCATTCTCTCTCGCAGTCTCTCTCGCATTCTCCCTCGCTGTCTCCCTCGTAGTCTCTCTCGCTGTCTCTCTCGCAGTCTCTCTCGCAGTCTCTCTCGCTGTCTCCCTCGATGTCTCGCTCGCTGTCTCCCTCGCAGTCTCTCTCACTGTCTCTCTCGCAGTCTCTCTCGCTGTCTCCCTCGCTGCCTCCCTCGCAGTCTCTCTCGCAGTCTCTCTCGCAGTCTCTCTCGCAGTCTCTCTCGCTTTCTCCTTCGCTTTCTCCCTCGCTTTTTCCCTCGCTGTCTCTCTCGCAGACTCTCTCGCAGTCTCTCTCGCAGTCTCTCTCGCTGCCTCCCTCGCCGTCTCTCTCGCAGTGTCTCTCGCTCTCTCTCTCGATGTCTCCCTCGCATTTTCTCTCGCTATCTCCCTTGCAGTCTCTCGCTGTCTCCATGGCTGTCGAACTAGCTGTCTACCTCGCATTCTCTCTCGCAGTCTCTCTCGCTGTCTCCCTCGCTGTCTCTCTCGCAGTTTCTCTCGCATTCTCTCTCGCTGTCTCCCTCGCAGTCTCTCTCACTGTCTCTCTCGCAGTCTCTCTCGCTGTCCCCTTCGGTCTCCCTCTCGGTGTCTCTCTCGCAGACTCTCTCGCTGTCTCCCTCGCTGTCTCTCTCGTTGTCTCCCTCGCTCTCTCTCTCGCTGTCTCTCTCGCTGTCTCTCTCGCAGTCTCGCTCGCTGTCTCTCTCGCAGTCTCTCTCGCAGACTCTCTCGCAGTCTCCCTCGCAGTCTCCCTCGCTGTCTCCCTCGCTGTCACCCTCGCAGTCTCTCGCAGTCTCTCTCGCAGTCTCTCTCGCAGTCTCTGTCGCCGTCTCCCTCGCTGTCTCCCTCGCAGTCTCTCTCGCTGACTCTCTCGCAGTCTCTCTCGCTGTCTCCCTCGCAAGTCTCTCTCGCAGTCTCTCTCGCTGTCCCCCTCGCAGTCTCTCTCGCTGTCTCCCTCGCTGTCTCCCTCGCAGTCTCTCTCGCTTTCTCCCTCGCTGTCTCTCTCGCAGACTCTCTCGCTGTCACTCTCGCAGTCTCTCTCGCCGCCTCTCTCGCCGTCTCTCTCGCCGTCTCCCTCGCATTTTCTCTCACAGTCTCTCTCGCAGTCTCTCTCTCTATCTCCCTTGCAGTCTCTCTCGCTGTCTCCATCGCTGTCTAACTCGCTGTCTACCTCGCATTCTCTCTCACAGTCTCTCTCGCAGTCACTCTCGCTATCTCCCTTGCAGTTTCTCTCGCTGTCTCCCTCGCTGTCTCCCTCGCTGTCTCCCTTGCAGTCTCCCTCGCAGTCACCCTAGCTGTCTCCCTCGCTGTCTCCTTCGCAGTCTCCCTCGCAGTCTCCCTCGCAGTCTCTCTCGCTGTCTCCCTCGCATTCACTCTCCCTGTCTCTGTCGCTGTCTCTCTCGCAGTCTCCCTTGCAGTCTCCCTTGCAGTCTCCCTCGCAGTCTCACTCGCAGTCTCTCTCGCAGTAGCCCTCGCAGTCTCTCTCGCAGTCTCTCTCGCAGTCTCTCTCGCAGTCTCTCTCGCAGTCTCCCTTGCTGTCTTCCTCGCTGTCTCCCTCGCAGACTCCCTCGCTGTCTCCCTCGCAGTCTCCCTCGCTGTCTCCCTCGCTGTCTTTCTAGAAGTCTCCCTCGCAGTCTCCCTCGCAGTCTCCATCGCTGTCCATCTCGCTGTCTCTCTCGCTGTCGCCCTCGCTGTCTCCCTCGCTGTCACTCTCACTGTCTCCCTCGCAGTCTCCCTCTCAGTCTCTCTCGCATTCTCTCTCGCAGTTTCTCTCGCATTCTCTCTTGCTGTCTCCCTCGCAGTCTCTCTCGCTTTCTCCATCGATGTCTCCCTCGCAGTCTCTTTCGCTGTCTTCTCGCTGTCTTCTCGCTGTCTCCCTCGCTGTCGAACTCGCTTTCTACCTCGCATTCTCTCTCGCAGTCTCTCTCGCTGTCTCCCTCGCTGTCTCTCTCGCAGTTTCTCTCGCATTCTCTCTCGCTTTCTCCCTCGCAGTCTCTCTCGCTTTCTCCCTCGCAGTCTCTCTCGCTTTCTCCATCGCTGTCTCCCTCGCAGTCTCTTTCGCTGTCTTCTCGCTGTCTTCTCGCTGTCTTCTCGCTATATCCTCGCTGTCCCCCTCGCTGTCCCCCTCGCTGTCCCCCTCGCTGTCACCCTCGCAGTTTCCCTCGCAGTCTCTCTCGCAGAATCTCTCGCTGTCTCCCTCGCTGTTTCCCTCGCTGTCTACCTCGCATTCTCTCTCACAGTCTCTCTCGCTGTCTCCCTCGCTGTCTCTCTCGCAGTTTCTCTCGCATTCTCTCTCGCTTTCTTCCTCGCAGTCTCTCTCGCTTTCTCCCTCGCAGTCTCTCTCGCTTTATCCATCGCTGTCTCCCTCGCAGTCTCTTTCACTGTCTTCTCGCTGTCTTCTCGCTGTCTCCTCGCTGTCTCCCTCGCTGTATCCCTCGCAGTGTCTCACGCAGTCTCTCGCTGTCCACCTCGCTGTCCCCCTCGCTGTCCCCCTCGCTGTCCACCTCGGTGTCCCCCTCGCAGTTTCCCACGCAGTCTCTCTCGCAGAATCTCTCGCTGTCTCCCTCGCTGTCTCTCTCGCTGTTTCCCTCGCTGTCTCTCTCGCTGTCTCTCTCGCTGTCTCCCTCGCATTTTCTCTCGCAGTCTCTCTTGCAGTCTCTCTCGCTGACTCTCTCGCAGTCTCTCTCGCAGTCACCCTCGCTGTCTCTCTCACTGTCTCCCTCGCAGTCTCCCTCGCAGTCTCCCTCGCTGTCTCCCTCGCAGTCTCCCTCATTGTCTCCCTCGCTGTTTCCCTCGCTGTCTCTCTCGCTGTCTCTCTCGCTGTCTCCCTCGCTGTCTCTCTCGCAGTTTCTCTCGCATTCTCTCTCGCTTTCTTCCTCGCAGTCTCTCTCGCTTCCTCCCTCGCAGTCTCTCTCGCTTTATCCATCGCTGTCTCCCTCGCAGTCTCTTTCGCTGTCTTCTCGCTGTCTTCTCGCTGTCTCCTCGCTGTCTCCCTCGCTGTCTCCCTCGCAGTGTCTCACGCAGTGTCTCTCGCTGTCCACCTCGCTGTCCCCCTCGCTGCCCCCTCGCTGTCCACCTCGGTGTCCCCCTCGCAGTTTCCCTCGCAGTCTCTCTCGCAGAATCTCTCCCTGTCTCCCTCGCTGTCTCTCTCGCTGTTTCCCTCGCTGTCTCTCTCGCTGTCTCTCTCGCTGTCTCCCTCGCTATATCCCTCGCTGTATTCCTCGCTGTCTCCCTCGCTGTCTCTCTGGCAGTCTCTCTCGCAGTCTCCCTCGCTGTTTCCCTCGCTGTCTCCCTCGCTGTCTCTCTCGCAGTCTCGCTCGCTGTCTCTCTCGCTGTCTCCCTCGCTGTCTCCCTCGCTGTCTCCCTCGCTGTCTCCCTCGCTGTCTTTCTTGCAGTCTCCCTCGTTGTCTCTCTCGCTGTCTCCCTCGCAGTCTCTCTCGCAGTCTCTCTCGCAGTCTCTCTCGCTGTAGCCCTCGCAGTCTCTCACAGTCTCCCTCGCTGTCTCCCTCGCTTTCTCCCTCGCTGTCTCCCTCGCAGTCTCCCTCGCAGTCTCCCTCGCAGTCTCTCTCGCTGTCTCTCTCGCAGTCTCTCTCGCTGTCTACCTCGATGTCTCGCTCGCTGTCTCCCTCGCAGTCTCTCTCGCTGTCTCTCTCGCTGTCTCTCTCACAGTCTCTCTCGCTGTCTCCCTCGCAGTCTCTCTCGCAGTCTCTCTCGCAGTCTCTCTCGCAGTCTCCCTCGCAGTCTCTCTCGCTTTCTCCCTCGCTTTCTCCCTCGCTTTATCCCTCGCTGTTTCCCTCGCTGTCTCTCTCGCTGTCTCTCTCGCTGTCTACCTCGCTGTATCCCTCGCTGTCTCCCTCGCTGTCTCCCTCGCTGTCTCCCTCGCTGTCTTTCTTGCAGTCTCCCTCGTTGTCTCTCACGCTGTTTCCCTCGCTGTCTCTCTCGCTGTCTCTCTCGCTGTCTCCCTCGCTGTATCCGTCGCTGTATCCCTCGCTGTCTCTCTCGCTGTCTCTCTCGCTGTCTCCCTCGCATTTTCTCTCGCAGTCTCTCTTGCAGTCTCTCTCGCAGTCACCCTCGCTGTCTCTCTCACTGTCTCCCTCGCAGTCTCCCTCGCAGTCTCCCTCGCTGTCTCTCTCGCAGTTTCTCTCGCATTCTCTCTCGCTTTCTTCCTCGCAGTCTCTCTCGCTTCCTCCCTCACAGTCTCTCTCGCTTTATCCATCGCTGTCTCCCTCGCAGTCTCTTTCGCTGTCTTCTCGCTGTCTTCTCGCTGTCTCCTCGCTGTCTCCCTCGCTGTCTCCCTCGCAGTGTCTCACGCAGTGTCTCTCGCTGTCCACCTCGCTGTCCCCCTCGCTGCCCCCTCGCTGTCCACCTCGGTGTCCCCCTCGCAGTTTCCCTCGCAGTCTCTCTCGCAGAATCTCTCCCTGTCTCCCTCGCTGTCTCTCTCGCTGTTTCCCTCGCTGTCTCTCTCGCTGTCTCTCTCGCTGTCTCCCTCGCTATATCCCTCGCTGTATCCCTCGCTGTCTCCCTCGCTGTCTCTCTGGCAGTCTCTCTCGCAGTCTCCCTCGCTGTTTCCCTCGCTGTCTCCCTCGCTGTCTCTCTCGCAGTCTCGCTCGCTGTCTCTCTCGCTGTCTCCCTCGCTGTCTCCCTCGCTGTCTCCCTCGCTGTCTCCCTCGCTGTCTTTCTTGCAGTCTCCCTCGTTGTCTCTCTCGCTGTCTCCCTCGCAGTCTCTCTCGCAGTCTCTCTCGCAGTCTCTCTCGCTGTAGCCCTCGCAGTCTCTCACAGTCTCCCTCGCTGTCTCCCTCGCTTTCTCCCTCGCTGTCTCCCTCGCAGTCTCCCTCGCAGTCTCCCTCGCAGTCTCTCTCGCTGTCTCTCTCGCAGTCTCTCTCGCTGTCTACCTCGATGTCTCGCTCGCTGTCTCCCTCGCAGTCTCTCTCGCTGTCTCTCTCGCTGTCTCTCTCACAGTCTCTCTCGCTGTCTCCCTCGCAGTCTCTCTCGCAGTCTCTCTCGCAGTCTCTCTCGCAGTCTCCCTCGCAGTCTCTCTCGCTTTCTCCCTCGCTTTCTCCCTCGCTTTATCCCTCGCTGTTTCCCTCGCTGTCTCTCTCGCTGTCTCTCTCGCTGTCTACCTCGCTGTATCCCTCGCTGTCTCCCTCGCTGTCTCCCTCGCTGTCTCCCTCGCTGTCTTTCTTGCAGTCTCCCTCGTTGTCTCTCACGCTGTTTCCCTCGCTGTCTCTCTCGCTGTCTCTCTCGCTGTCTCCCTCGCTGTATCCGTCGCTGTATCCCTCGCTGTCTCTCTCGCTGTCTCTCTCGCTGTCTCCCTCGCATTTTCTCTCGCAGTCTCTCTTGCAGTCTCTCTCGCAGTCACCCTCGCTGTCTCTCTCACTGTCTCCCTCGCAGTCTCCCTCGCAGTCTCCCTCGCTGTCTCCCTCGCAGTCTCCCTCATTGTCTCCCTCGCTGTTTCCCTCGCTGTCTCTCTCGCTGTCTCTCTCGCTGTCTCCCTCGCTGTATCCGTCGCTGTATCCCTCGCTGTCTCCCTCGCTGTCTCTCTGGCAGTCTCTCTCGCAGTCTCCCTCGCTGTTTCCCTCGCTGTCTACCTCGCATTCTCTCTCGCCGTCTCTCTCGCTGTCTCCCTCGCTGTCTCTCTCGCAGTTTCTCTCGCATTCTCTCTCGCTTTCTTCCTCGCAGTCTCTCTCGCTTTCTCCCTCGCAGTCTCTCTCGCTTTATCCATCGCTGTCTCCCTCGCAGTCTCTTTCGCTGTCTTCTCGCTGTCTTCTCGCTGTCTCCTCGCTGTCTCCCTCGCTGTCTCCCTCGCAGTGTCTCACGCAGTCTCTCTCGCTGTCCCCCTCGCTGTCCCCCTCGCTGTCCCCCTCGCTGTCCACCTCGGTGTCCCCCTCGCAGTTTCCCTCGCAGTCTCTCTCGCAGAATCTCTCGCTGTCTCCCTCGCTGTCTCTCTCGCTGTTTCCCTCGCTGTCTCTCTCGCTGTCTCTCTCGCTGTCTCCCTCGCTGTATCCCTCGCTGTATCCCTCGCTGTCTCCCTCGCTGTCTCTCTGGCAGTCTCTCTCGCAGTCTCCCTCGCTGTTTCCCTCGCTGTCTCCCTCGCTGTCTCTCTCGCAGTCTCGCTCGCTGTCTGTCTCGCTGTCTCCCTCGCTGTCTCCCTCGCTGTCTCCCTCGCTGTCTCCCTCGCTGTCTCCCTCGCAGTCTCCCTCGCCGACTCCCTCGCAGTCTCTTTCGCTGTCTCCCTCGCATTCACTCTCCCTGTCTCCCTCGCTGTCTCCCTAGCTGTCTCTCGCAGTCTCCCTCGCAGTCTCCCTTGCAGTCTCCCTCGCAGTCTCCCTCGCTGTAGCCCTCGCAGTCTCTCTCGCAGTCTCTCTCGCAGTCTCTCTCGCTGTCTCCCTCGCAGTCTCCCTCGCAGTCTCTCTCGCTGTCTCCCTCTCAGTCTCTCTCGCAATCTCTCTCGCAGTCTCTCTCGAAGTCTCCCTCGCATTCACTCTCCCTGACTCCCTCGCTGTCTCTCTCGCTGTCTCCCCCGCTGTCTCTCTCGCAGTCTCCCTCGCACACTCTCTGGCTGTCTCTCTCGCAGTCTCTCTCGCTGTCTCTCTCGCAGTCTCTCTCGCTGTCTCTCTCGCTGTCTCTCTCGCAGTCTCTCTCGCTGTCTCCCCCGCTGACTCTCTCGCAGACTCTCTCGCAGACTCTCTCACTGTCTCTCTCGCAATCTCTCCCGCTGCCTCTCTCGCAGCCTCTCTCGCCGTATCTCTCGCAGTCTCTCTCGCTGTCTCCCTTGCATTTTCTCTCACTGTCTCCCTCGCAGTCTCCCTCGCAGTCTCCCTCGCTGTAGCCCTCGCAGTCTCTCTCGCAGTCTCTCTCGCAGTCTCCCTCGCTGTCTCCCTCGCTGTCTCCCTCGCAGTCTCCCTCGCCGACTCTCTCGCAGTCTCTCTCGCTGTCTCCCTCGCATTCACTCTCCCTGTCTCCCTCGCTGTCTCCCTAGCTGTCTCTCGCAGTCTCCCACGCAGTTTCCTCGCAGTCTCCCTCGCTGTCTCCCTCGCAGTCTCCCTCGCAGTCTCCCTCGCTGTCTCCCTCGCAGTCTCTCTCGCTGTCTCCCTCGCTGTCTCGCTCGCTGTCTCCCTCTCAGTCTCTCTCGCTGTCTCTCTCGCTGTCTCTCTCGCAGTCTCTCTCGCTGTCTCTCTCGCAGTCTCTCTCGCAGTCTCTCTCGCTCTCTCCCTCGCTGTCTCTCTCGCAGACTCTCTCGCAGACTCTCTCGCAGACTCTCTCGCAGTCTCTCTCGCCGCCTCTCTCACCGCCTCTCTCGCCGTCTCTCTCGCAGTCTCTCTCGCAGTCTCTCTCGCTGTCTCTCTCGCTGTCTTTCTCGCAGTCTCTCTCGCTGTCTCCCCCGCTGACTCTCTCGCAGACTCTCTCGCAGACTCTCTCGCTGTCTCACTCGCCGCCTCTCTCGCAGCCTCTCTCGCCGTATCTCTCGCAGTCTGTCTCGCTGTCTCCCTTGCATTTTCTCTCACTGTCTCACTCGCAGTCTCCCTCGCAGTCTCCCTCGCTGTCTCCCTCGCTGTCTCCCTCGCAGTCTCCCTCGCCGACTCCCTCGCAGTCTCTTTCGCTGTCTCCCTCACATTCACTCTCCCTGTCTCCCTCGCTGTCTCCCTAGCTGTCTCTCGCAGTCTCCCTCGCAGTCTCCCTTGCAGTCTCCCTCGCAGTCTCCCTCGCTGTAGCCCTCGCAGTCTCTCTCGCAGTCTCTCTCGCAGTCTCACTCGCTGTCTCCCTCGCAGTCTCCCTCGCAGTCTCCCTCGCTGTCTCCCTCGCAGTCTCTCTCGCTGTCTCCCTTGCTGTCTCGCTCGCTGTAGCCCTCGCAGTCTCCCTCGCTGTCTCCCTCGCAGTCTCTCTCGCTGTCTCTCTCGCAGTCTCTCTCGCAATCTCTCTCGCAGTCTCTCTCGAAGTCTCCCTCGCATTCACTCTCCCTGACTCCCTCGCTGTCTCTCTCGCTGTCTCCCTCGCTGTCTCCCTCGCAGTCTCCCTCGCACACTCTCTGGCTGTCTCTCTCGCCGTCTCTCTCGCTGTCTCTCTCGCAGTCTCTCTCGCTGTCTCTCTCGCTGTCTCTCTCGCAGTCTCTCTCGATGTCTCCCCCGCTGACTCTCTCGCAGACTCTCTCGCAGACTCTCTCACTGTCTCTCTCGCAATCTCTCCCGCCGCCTCTCTCGCAGCCTCTCTCGCCGTATCTCTCGCAGTCTCTCTCGCTGTCTCCCTTGCATTTTCTCTCACTGTCTCCCTCGCAGTCTCCCTCGCAGTCTCCCTCGCTGTAGCCCTCGCAGTCTCTCTCGCAGTCTCTCTCGCAGTCTCCCTCGCTGTCTCCCTCGCTGTCTCCCTCGCAGTCTCCCTCGCCGACTCTCTCGCAGTCTCTCTCGCTGTCTCCCTCGCATTCACTCTCCCTGTCTCCCTCGCTGTCTCCCAAGCTGTCTCTCGCAGTCTCCCACGCAGTTTCCCTCGCAGTCTCCCTCGCAGTCTCCCTCGCTGTAGCCCTCGCAGTCTCTCTCGCAGTCTCTCTCGCACTCTCGCTCGCTGTCTCCCTCGCTGTCTCCCTCGCTGTCTCCCTCGCAGTCTCCCTCGCTGTCTCCCTCGCAGTCTCTCTCGCTGTCTCCCTCGCTGTCTCGCTCGCTGTCTCCCTCTCAGTCTCTCTCGCTGTCTCTCTCGCTGTCTCTCTCGCAGTCTCTCTCGCTGTCTCTCTCGCAGTCTCTCTCGCAGTCTCTCTCGCTCTCTCCCTCGCTGTCTCTCTCGCAGACTCTCTCGCAGACTCTCTCGCAGACTCTCTCGCAGTCTCTCTCGCCGCCTCTCTCACCGCCTCTCTCGCCGTCTCTCTCGCAGTCTCTCTCGCTGTCTCCCTCGCATTTTCTCTCGCCGTCTCTCTCGCTGTCTCCCTCGCTGTCACCCTCACTGTCACACTCGCAGTCCCTCGCAGTCTCTCTCGCAGTTTCTCTCGCAGTCTCTCTCGCAGTCTCTCTCGCCGTCTCTCTCGCAGTCACTCTCGCCATCTCCCTCGCCGTCTCTCTCGCCATCTCTCTCGCCATCTCTCTCGCAGTCGCTCTCGCAGTCTCTCTCGCTGTCTCTCTCGCAGTCTCCCTCGCAGTCTCCCTCGCAGTTTCTCTCGCTGTCTCTCTCGTTGTCTCTCTCGCAGTCTCCCTCGCAGTCTCTATCGCAGTCTCTTTCGCAGTCTCCCTCGCTGTCTCTCTCGCTGTCTCTCTCGCAGTCTCTCTCGCAGTATCCCTCACAGTCTCCCTCACAGTCTCCCTCGCAGTCTCGCTCGCAATCTCTCTCGCAGTCTCTCGCGAAGTCTCCCTCGCATTCACTCTCCCTGTCTCCCTCGCTGTCTCTCTCGCTGTCTCCCTCGCATTCTCCCTCGCACACTCTCTCGCTGTCTCTCTCGCCGTCTCTCTCGCTGTCTCTCTCGCAGTCTCTCTCGCAGTCTCTCTCGCCGTCTCTCTCGCAGTCACTCTCGCCATCTCGCTCGCCGTCTCTCTCGCCGTCGCTCTCGCAGTCGCTCTCGCAGTCTCTCTCGCTGTCTCTCTCGCTGTCTCTCTCGCTGTCTCTCGCAGTCTCTCTCGCTGTAGCCCTCACAGTCTCTCTCGCAGTCTCTCTCGCAGTCTCCCTCGCTGTCTCCCTCGCAGTCTCCCTCGCTGTCTCCCTCACAGTCTCCCTCGCCGACTCCCTCGCAGTCTCTCTCGCTGTCTCACTTGCATTCACTCTCCCCGTCTCCCTCGCTGTCTCCCTCGCTGTCTCTCTTCCAGTCTCCCTTGCTGTCTCCCTCGCAGACTCTCACGAAGTCTCTCTCGCTGTCTCTCTCGCTTTCTCTCTCGCTGTCTCTCTCTCTTTCTCACTCGCTGTCTCCCTCGCAGTCTCCCTCGCAGTCTCCCTCGCAGTCTCCCTCGCTGTCTCCCTCGCAGTCTCCCTCGCAGTCTCTCTCACTGTCTCCCTCGCAGTCTCTCTCGCATTCTCCCTCGCTGTCTCTCTCGCAGACTCTCTCGCTGTCACTCTCGCAGTCACTCTCGCCGCCTCTCTCGCAGCCTCTCTCGCCGTCTCTCTCGCAGTCTCCCTCGCTGGCTCTCTCGCTGTCTCTCTCGCAGTCTCCCTCGCAGTCTCTATCGCAGTCTCTCTCGCAGTCTCCCTCACAGTCTCCCTCGCTGTCTCTCTCGCAGACTCTCTCGCTGTCACTCTCGCAGTCACTCTCGCCGCCTCTCTCGCAGCCTCTCTCGCCGTCTCTCTCGCAGTCTCCCTCGCTGGCTCTCTCGCTGTCTCTCTCGCAGTCTCCCTCGCAGTCTCTATCGCAGTCTCTCTCGCAGTCTCCCTCACAGTCTCCCTCGCAGTCTCCCTCGCAGTCTCTCTCGCAATCTCTCTCGCAGTCTGTCTCGAAGTCTCCCTCGCATTCACTCTCACTGTCTCCCTCGCTGTCTCTCTCGCTGTCTCCCTCACTGTCTCTCTCGCAGTCTCCCTCGCAGTCTCCCTCGCAGTCTCCCTCGCAGTCGCCCTCGCAGTCTCCCTCGCTGTCTCCCTCGCAGTCTCCCACGCAGTCTCCCTCGCAGTCCCTCTCGCAGTCTCTCTCGAAGTCTCCCTCGCATTCACTCTCCCTGTCTCCCTCGCTGTCTCCCTCGCTGTCTCCGTCGCTGTCTCTCACGCTGTCTCCCTCACTGTCTCGCTCGCTGTCTCTCGCAGTCTCCCTCGCAGTCGCCCTCGCAGTCTCCATCGCTGTCTCCCTCGCAGTCTCCCACGCAGTCTCCCTCGCAGTCCCTCTCGCAGTCTCTCTCGAAGTCTCCCTCGCATTCACTCTTCCTGTCTCCCTCGCTGTCTCCCTCGCTGTCTCCGTCGCTGTCTCTCACTCTGTCTCCCTCTCTGTCTCTCTCGCTGCAGCCCTCGCAGTCTCTCGCGCAGTCTCTCTCGCAGTCTCCCTCGCTGTCTGCCTCGCAGTGTCCCTCAAAGTCTCCCTCGCCGACTCCCTCGCAGTCTCTCTCGCTGTCTCCCTCGCATTCACTCTCCCTCTCTCCCTCGCTGTCTCCCTCGCTGTCTCTCTCGCTGTCTCCCTCGCTGTCTCTCGCAGTCTCCCTCGCAGTCTCCCTCACATCTCCCTCGCAGTCACCCTCGCAGTCTCCCTCGCAGTCTCCCTCGCTGTCTCCCTCGCAGTCTCTATCGCTGTCTCCCTCGTTGTCTCGCTCGCTGTCTGCCTGGCAGTCTCCTTCGCAGTCTCCCTCGCAGTCTCCCTCGCTGTCTCCCTCGCAGTCTCCCTCGCAGTCTCTCTCGCTTTCTCCCTCGCTGTCTCTCTCGCAGACTCTCTTGCTGATGCCTCGCTGTCTCTCTCGCAGTCTCTCTCGCTGTCTCCCCCGCATTTTCCCTCGCAGTCTCTCTCGCAATCTCCCTTGCAGTCTCTCTCGCTGTCTCCATCGCTGTCTCCCTCGCTGTCACCCGCGCTGTCTCCCTCGCAGTCTCCCTCGCAGTCTCCCTCGCTGTCTCCCTCGCAGTCTCCCTCACCGTCTCCCTCGCAGTCACCCTCGCCGACTCCCTCGCAGTCTCTCTCGCTGTCTCCCTCGCTGTCTCTCGCATTCTCCCTCACAGTCTCCCTCGCAGTCTCCCTCGCAGTCTCCCTCGCAGTCTCCCTCGCAGTCTCTCTCGCTGTAGCCCTCGCAGTCTCTCGCGCAGTCTCTCACGCAGTCTCCCTCGCTGTCTCCCTCGCAGTCTCCCTCACCGTCTCCCTCGCAGTCACCCTCGCCGACTCCCTCGCAGTCTCTCTCGCTGTCTCCCTCGCTGTCTCTCGCAGTCTCCCTCACAGTCTCCCTCGCAGTCTCCCTCACAGTCTCCCTCGCAGTCTCCCTCGCAGTCTCTCTCGCTGTAGCCCTCGCAGTCTCCCTCGCAGTTTCTCTCGCTGTCCCGCTCGCTGTCTCCCTTCGCAGTCTCCCTCGCAGTCTCCCTCGCAGTCTACCTCGCTGTCTCCCTCGCATTCTCTATCGATGTCTCCCTCGCTGTCTCGCTCGCTGTCTACCTCGCAGTCTCACTCGCACTCTCCCACGCTGTCTCACTCGCATTCTCCCTCGCACACTCTCTGGCTGTCTCTCTCGCCGTCTCTCTCGCTGTCTCTCTCGCAGTCTCTCTCGCTGTCTCTCTCGCTGTCTCTCTCGCAGTCTCTCTCGCTGTCTCCCCCGCTGACTCTCTCGCAGACTCTCTCGCAGACTCTCTCTCTGTCTCTCTCGCAATCTCTCCCGCCGCCTCTCTCGCAGCCTCTCTCGCCGTATCTCTCGCAGTCTCTCTCGCTGTCTCCCTTGCATTTTCTCTCACTGTCTCCCTCGCAGTCTCCCTCGCAGTCTCCCTCGCTGTAGCCCTCGCAGTCTCTCTCGCAGTCTCCCTCGCTGTCTCCCTCGCTGTCTCCCTCGCAGTCTCCCTCGCCGACTCTCTCGCAGTCTCTCTCGCTGTCTCCCTAGCATTCACTCTCCCTGTCTCCCTCGCTGTCTCCCTAGCTGTCTCTCGCAGTCTCCCACGCAGTTTCCCTCGCAGTCTCCCTCGCAGTCTCCCTCGCTGTAGCCCTCGCAGTCTCTCTCGCAGTCTCTCTCGCACTCTCGCTCGCTGTCTCCCTCGCTGTCTCCCTCGCAGTCTCCCTCGCAGTCTCCCTCGCTGTCTCCCTCGCAGTCTCTCTCGCTGTCTCCCTCGCTGTCTCGCTCGCTGTCTCCCTCTCAGTCTCTCTCGCTGTCTCTCTCGCTGTCTCACTCGCAGTCTCTCTCGCTGTCTCTCTCGCAGTCTCTCTCGCAGTCTCTCTCACTCTCTCCCTCGCTGTCTCTCTCGCAGACTCTCTCGCAGACTCTCTCGCAGACTCTCTCGCTGTCTCTCTCGCTGTCTCTCTCGCAGTCTCTCTCGCTGTCTCTCTCGCAGTCTCTCTCGCAGTCTCTCTCGCTCTCTCCCTCGCCGTCTCTCTCGCAGTCTCTCTCGCTGTCTCCCTCGCATTTTCTCTCGCCGTCTCTCTCGCTGTCTCCCTCGCTGTCACCCTCACTGTCACACTCGCAGTCCCTCGCAGTCTCTCTCGCAGTTTCTCTCGCAGTCTCTCTCGCAGTCTCTCTCGCCGTCTCTCTCGCAGTCACTCTCGCCATCTCCCTCGCCATCTCCCTCGCCGTCTCTCTCGCCATCTCTCTCGCCGTCTCTCTCGCAGTCGCTCTCGCAGTCTCTCTCGCTGTCGCTCTCGCTGTCTCTCTCGCAGTCTCCCTCGCAGTCTCCCTCGCAGTCTCTCTCGCTGTCTCTCTCGTTGTCTCTCTCGCAGTCTCCCTCGCAGTCTCTATCGCAGTCTCTCTCGCAGTCTCTCTCGCTGTCTCCCTCGCATTTTCTCTCGCCGTCTCTCTCGCTGTCTCCCTCGCTGTCACCCTCACTGTCACACTCGCAGTCCCTCGCAGTCTCTCTCGCAGTTTCTCTCGCAGTCTCTCTCGCAGTCTCTCTCGCCGTCTCTCCCGCAGTCACTCTCGCCATCTCCCTCGCCATCTCCCTCGCCGTCTCTCTCGCCATCTCTCTCGCCGTCTCTCTCGCAGTCGCTCTCGCAGTCTCCCTCGCTGTCTCGCTCGCTGTCTCTCGCAGTCTCCCTCACCGTCTCCCTCGCAGTCACCCTCGCCGACTCCCTCGCAGTCTCTCTCGCTGTCTCCCTCGCTGTCTCTCGCAGTCTCCCTCACAGTCTCCCTCGCAGTCTCCCTCGCAGTCTCCCTCGCAGTCTACCTCGCTGTCTCCCTCGCATTCTCTATCGATGTCTCCCTCGCTGTCTCGCTCGCTGTCTACCTCGCAGTCTCACTCGCACTCTCCCACGCTGTCTCACTCGCATTCTCCCTCGCACACTCTCTGGCTGTCTCTCTCGCCGTCTCTCTCGCTGTCTCTCTCGCAGTCTCTCTCGCTGTCTCTCTCGCTGTCTCTCTCGCAGTCTCTCTCGCTGTCTCCCACGCTGACTCTCTCGCAGACTCTCTCGCAGACTCTCTCTCTGTCTCTCTCGCAATCTCTCCCGCCGCCTCTCTCGCAGCCTCTCTCGCCGTATCTCTCGCAGTCTCTCTCGCTGTCTCCCTGGCATTTTCTCTCACTGTCTCCCTCGCAGTCTCCCTCGCAGTCTCCCTCGCTGTAGCCCTCGCAGTCTCTCTCGCAGTCTCCCTCGCTGTCTCCCTCGCTGTCTCCCTCGCTGTCTCCCTCGCAGTCTCCCTCGCCTACTCTCTCGCAGTCTCTCTCGCTGTCTCCCTAGCATTCACTCTCCCTGTCTCCCTCGCTGTCTCCCTAGCTGTCTCTCGCAGTCTCCCACGCAGTTTCCCTCGCAGTCTCCCTCGCAGTCTCCCTCGCTGTAGCCCTCGCAGTCTCTCTCGCAGTCTCTCTCGCACTCTCGCTCGCTGTCTCCCTCGCTGTCTCCCTCGCAGTCTCCCTCGCAGTCTCCCTCGCTGTCTCCCTCGCAGTCTCTCTCGCTGTCTCCCTCGCTGTCTCGCTCGCTGTCTCCCTCTCAGTCTCTCTCGCTGTCTCTCTCGCTGTCTCTCTCGCAGTCTCTCTCGCTGTCTCTCTCGCAGTCTCTCTCGCAGTCTCTCTCACTCTCTCCCTCGCTGTCTCTCTCGCAGACTCTCTCGCAGACTCTCTCGCAGACTCTCTCGCTGTCTCTCTCGCTGTCTCTCTCGCAGTCTCTCTCGCTGTCTCTCTCGCAGTCTCTCTCGCAGTCTCTCTCGCTCTCTCCCTCGCCGTCTCTCTCGCAGTCTCTCTCGCTGTCTCCCTCGCATTTTCTCTCGCCGTCTCTCTCGCTGTCTCCCTCGCTGTCACCCTCACTGTCACACTCGCAGTCCCTCGCAGTCTCTCTCGCAGTTTCTCTCGCAGTCTCTCTCACAGTCTCTCTCGCCGTCTCTCCCGCAGTCACTCTCGCCATCTCCCTCGCCATCTCCCTCGCCGTCTCTCTCGCCATCTCTCTCGCCGTCTCTCTCGCAGTCGCTCTCGCAGTCTCTCTCGCTGTCGCTCTCGCTGTCTCTCTCGCAGTCTCCCTCGCAGTCTCCCTCGCAGTCTCTCTCGCTGTCTCTCTCGTTGTCTCTCTCGCAGTCTCCCTCGCAGTCTCTATCGCAGTCTCTCTCGCAGTCTCCCTCGCTGTCTCTCTCGCTGTCTCTCTCGCAGTCTCTCTCGCAGTCTCCCTCACAGTCTCCCTCGCAGTCTCGCTCGCAATCTCTCTCGCAGTCTCTCGCGAAGTCTCCCTCGCATTCACTCTCCCTGTCTCCCTCACTGTCTCTCTCGCTGTCTCCCTCGCATTCTCCCTCGCACACTCTCTCGCTGTCTCTCTCGCCGTCTCTCTCGCTGTCTCTCTCGCAGTCTCTCTCGCTGTCTCTCTCGCTGTCTTTCTCGCAGTCTCTCTCGCTGTCTCCCCCGCTGACTCTCTCGCAGAATCTCTCGCAGACTCTCTCGCTGTCTCTCTCGCCGCCTCTCTCGCAGCCTCTCTCGCCGTATCTCTCGCAGTCTGTCTCGCTGTCTCCCTTGCATTTTCTCTCACTGTCTCACTCGCAGTCTCCATCGCAGTCTCCCTCGCTGTCTCCCTCGCTGTCTCCCTCGCAGTCTCCCTCGCCGACTCCCTCGCAGTCACTCTCCCTGTCTCCCTCGCTGTCTCCCTAGCTGTCTCTCGCAGTCTCCCTCGCAGTCTCCCTTGCAGTCTCCCTCGCAGTCTCCCCCGCTGTAGCCCTCGCAGTCTCTCTCGCAGTCTCTCTCACAGTCTCTCTCGCCGTCTCTCCCGCAGTCACTCTCGCCATCTCCCTCGCCATCTCCCTCGCCGTCTCTCTCGCCATCTCTCTCGCCGTCTCTCTCGCAGTCGCTCTCGCAGTCTCTCTCGCTGTCGCTCTCGCTGTCTCTCTCGCAGTCTCCCTCGCAGTCTCCCTCGCAGTCTCTCTCGCTGTCTCTCTCGTTGTCTCTCTCGCAGTCTCCCTCGCAGTCTCTATCGCAGTCTCTCTCGCAGTCTCCCTCGCTGTCTCTCTCGCTGTCTCTCTCGCAGTCTCTCTCGCAGTCTCCCTCACAGTCTCCCTCGCAGTCTCGCTCGCAATCTCTCTCGCAGTCTCTCGCGAAGTCTCCCTCGCATTCACTCTCCCTGTCTCCCTCACTGTCTCTCTCGCTGTCTCCCTCGCATTCTCCCTCGCACACTCTCTCGCTGTCTCTCTCGCCGTCTCTCTCGCTGTCTCTCTCGCAGTCTCTCTCGCTGTCTCTCTCGCTGTCTTTCTCGCAGTCTCTCTCGCTGTCTCCCCCGCTGACTCTCTCGCAGAATCTCTCGCAGACTCTCTCGCTGTCTCTCTCGCCGCCTCTCTCGCAGCCTCTCTCGCCGTATCTCTCGCAGTCTGTCTCGCTGTCTCCCTTGCATTTTCTCTCACTGTCTCACTCGCAGTCTCCATCGCAGTCTCCCTCGCTGTCTCCCTCGCTGTCTCCCTCGCAGTCTCCCTCGCCGACTCCCTCGCAGTCACTCTCCCTGTCTCCCTCGCTGTCTCCCTAGCTGTCTCTCGCAGTCTCCCTCGCAGTCTCCCTTGCAGTCTCCCTCGCAGTCTCCCCCGCTGTAGCCCTCGCAGTCTCTCTCGCAGTCTCTCTCGCAGTCTCTCTCGCTGTCTCCCTCGCAGTCTCCCTCGCAGTCTCACTCGCTGTCTCCCTCGCAGTCTCTCTCGCTGTCTCCCTCGCTGTCTCGCTCGCTGTCTCCCTCTCAGTCTCTCTCGCAGTCTCTCTCGCAATCTCTCTCGCAGTCTCTCTCGAAGTCTCCCTCGCATTCACTCTCCCTGACTCCCTCGCTGTCTCTCTCGCTGTCTCCCCCGCTGTCTCTCTCGCAGTCTCCCTCGCACACTCTCTGGCTGTCTCTCTCGCCGTCTCTCTCGCTGTCTCTCTCGCAGTCTCTCTCGCTGTCTCTCTCGCTGTCTCTCTCGCAGTCTCTCTCGCTGTCTCCCCCGCTGACTCTCTCGCAGACTCTCTCGCAGACTCTCTCACTGTCTCTCTCGCAATCTCTCCCGCCGCCTCTCTCGCAGCCTCTCTCGCCGTATCTCTCGCAGTCTCTCTCGCTGTCTCCCTTGCATTTTCTCTCACTGTCTCCCTCGCAGTCTCCCTCGCAGTCTCCCTCGCTGTAGCCCTCGCAGTCTCTCTCGCAGTCTCTCTCGCAGTCTCCCTCGCTGTCTCCCTCGCTGTCTCCCTCGCAGTCTCCCTCGCTGACTCTCTCGCAGTCTCTCTCGCTGTCTCCCTCGCATTCACTCTCCCTGTCTCCCTCGCTGTCTCCCTAGCTGTCTCTCGCAGTCTCCCACGCAGTTTTCCCTCGCAGTCTCCCTCGCTGTCTCCCTCGCAGTCTCCCTCGCAGTCTCCCTCGCTGTCTCCCTCGCAGTCTCTCTCGCTGTCTCCCTCGCTGTCTCGCTCGCTGTCTCCCTCTCAGTCTCTCTCGCTGTCTCTCTCGCTGTCTCTCTCGCAGTCTCTCTCGCTGTCTCTCTCGCAGTCTCTCTCGCAGTCTCTCTCGCTCTCTCCCTCGCTGTCTCTCTCGCAGACTCTCTCGCAGACTCTCTCGCAGACTCTCTCGCAGTCTCTCTCGCCGCCTCTCTCACCGCCTCTCTCGCCGTCTCTCTCGCAGTCTCTCTCGCAGTCTCTCTCGCTGTCTCTCTCGCTGTCTTTCTCGCAGTCTCTCTCGCTGTCTCCCCCGCTGACTCTCTCGCAGACTCTCTCGCAGACTCTCTCGCTGTCTCTCTCGCCGCCTCTCTCGCAGCCTCTCTCGCCGTATCTCTCGCAGTCTGTCTCGCTGTCTCCCTTGCATTTTCTCTCACTGTCTCACTCGCAGTCTCCCTCGCAGTCTCCCTCGCTGTCTCCCTCGCCGACTCCCTCGCAGTCTCTTTCGCTGTCTCCCTCACATTCACTCTCCCTGTCTCCCTCGCTGTCTCCCTAGCTGTCTCTCGCAGTCTCCCTCGCAGTCTCCCTTGCAGTCTCCCTCGCAGTCTCCCTCGCTGTAGCCTTCGCAGTCTCTCTCGCAGTCTCTCTCGCAGTCTCACTCGCTGTCTCCCTCGCAGTCTCCCTCGCAGTCTCCCTCGCTGTCTCCCTCGCAGTCTCTCTCGCTGTCTCCCTTGCTGTCTCGCTCGCTGTCTCCCTCGCAGTCTCCCTCGCTGTCTCCCTCGCAGTCTCTCTCGCTGTCTCTCTCGCAGTCTCTCTCGCAATCTCTCTCGCAGTCTCTCTCGAAGTCTCCCTCGCATTCACTCTCCCTGACTCCCTCGCTGTCTCTCTCGCTGTCTCCCTCGCTGTCTCTCTCGCAGTCTCCCTCGCACACTCTCTGGCTGTCTCTCTCGCCGTCTCTCTCGCTGTCTCTCTCGCAGTCTCTCTCGCTGTCTCTCTCGCTGTCTCTCTCGCAGTCTCTCTCGCTGTCTCCCCCGCTGACTCTCTCGCAGACTCTCTCGCAGACTCTCTCACTGTCTCTCTCGCAATCTCTCCCGCCGCCTCTCTCGCAGCCTCTCTCGCCGTATCTCTCGCAGTCTCTCTCGCTGTCTCCCTTGCATTTTCTCTCACTGTCTCCCTCGCAGTCTCCCTCGCAGTCTCCCTCGCTGTAGCCCTCGCAGTCTCTCTCGCAGTCTCTCTCGCAGTCTCCCTCGCTGTCTCCCTCGCTGTCTCCCTCGCAGTCTCCCTCGCCGACTCTCTCGCAGTCTCTCTCGCTGTCTCCCTCGCATTCACTCTCCCTGTCTCCCTCGCTGTCTCCCAAGCTGTCTCTCGCAGTCTCCCACGCAGTTTCCCTCGCAGTCTCCCTCGCAGTCTCCCTCGCTGTAGCCCTCGCAGTCTCTCTCGCAGTCTCTCTCGCACTCTCGCTCGCTGTCTCCCTCGCTGTCTCCCTCGCAGTCTCCCTCGCAGTCTCCCTCGCTGTCTCCCTCGCAGTCTCTCTCGCTGTCTCCCTCGCTGTCTCGCTCGCTGTCTCCCTCTCAGTCTCTCTCGCTGTCTCTCTCGCTGTCTCTCTCGCAGTCTCTCTCGCTGTCTCTCTCGCAGTCTCTCTCGCAGTCTCTCTCGCTCTCTCCCTCGCTGTCTCTCTCGCAGACTCTCTCGCAGACTCTCTCGCAGACTCTCTCGCAGTCTCTCTCGCCGCCTCTCTCACCGCCTCTCTCGCCGTCTCTCTCGCAGTCTCTCTCGCTGTCTCCCTCGCATTTTCTCTCGCCGTCTCTCTCGCTGTCTCCCTCGCTGTCACCCTCACTGTCACACTCGCAGTCCCTCGCAGTCTCTCTCGCAGTTTCTCTCGCAGTCTCTCTCGCAGTCTCTCTCACCGTCTCTCTTGCAGTCACTCTCGCCATCTCCCTCGCCGTCTCTCTCGCCATCTCTCTCGCCATCTCTCTCGCAGTCGCTCTCGCAGTCTCTCTCGCTGTCGCTCTCGCTGTCTCTCTCGCAGTCTCCCTCGCAGTCTCCCTCGCAGTTTCTCTCGCTGTCTCTCTCGTTGTCTCTCTCGCAGTCTCCCTCGCAGTCTCTATCGCAGTCTCTTTCGCAGTCTCCCTCGCTGTCTCTCTCGCTGTCTCTCTCGCAGTCTCTCTCGCAGTATCCCTCACAGTCTCCCTCGCAGTCTCCCTCGCAGTCTCGCTCGCAATCTCTCTCGCAGTCTCTCGCGAAGTCTCCCTCGCATTCACTCTCCCTGTCTCCCTCGCTGTCTCTCTCGCTGTCTCCCTCGCATTCTCCCTCGCACACTCTCTCGCTGTCTCTCTCGCCGTCTCTCTCGCTGTCTCTCTCGCAGTCTCTCTCGCAGTCTCTCTCGCCGTCTCTCTCGCAGTCACTCTCGCCATCTCGCTCGCCGTCTCTCTCGCCGTCTCTCTCGCAGTCGCTCTCGCAGTCTCTCTCGCTGTCTCTCTCGCTGTCTCTCTCGCTGTCTCTCGCAGTCTCTCTCGCTGTAGCCCTCACAGTCTCTCTCGCAGTCTCTCTCGCAGTCTCCCTCGCTGTCTCCCTCGCAGTCTCCCTCGCTGTCTCCCTCGCAGTCTCCCTCGCCGACTCCCTCGCAGTCTCTCTCGCTGTCTCACTTGCATTCACTCTCCCCGTCTCCCTCGCTGTCTCCCTCGCTGTCTCTCTTCCAGTCTCCCTTGCTGTCTCCCTCGCAGACTCTCACGAAGTCTCTCTCGCTGTCTCTCTCGCTTTCTCTCTCGCTGTCTCTCTCGCTGTCTCACTCGCTGTCTCCCTCGCAGTCTCCCTCGCAGTCTCCCTCGCAGTCTCCCTCGCTGTCTCCCTCGCAGTCTCCCTCGCAGTCTCTCTCACTGTCTCCCTCGCAGTCTCTCTCGCATTCTCCCTCGCTGTCTCTCTCGCAGACTCTCTCGCTGTCACTCTCGCAGTCACTCTCGCCGCCTCTCTCGCAGCCTCTCTCGCCGTCTCTCTCGCAGTCTCCCTCGCTGGCTCTCTCGCTGTCTCTCTCGCAGTCTCCCTCGCAGTCTCTATCGCAGTCTCTCTCGCAGTCTCCCTCACAGTCTCCCTCGCTGTCTCTCTCGCAGACTCTCTCGCTGTCACTCTCGCAGTCACTCTCGCCGCCTCTCTCGCAGCCTCTCTCGCCGTCTCTCTCGCAGTCTCCCTCGCTGGCTCTCTCGCTGTCTCTCTCGCAGTCTCCCTCGCAGTCTCTATCGCAGTCTCTCTCGCAGTCTCCCTCACAGTCTCCCTCGCAGTCTCCCTCGCAGTCTCTCTCGCAATCTCTCTCGCAGTCTGTCTCGAAGTCTCCCTCGCATTCACTCTCACTGTCTCCCTCGCTGTCTCTCTCGCTGTCTCCCTCACTGTCTCTCTCGCAGTCTCCCTCGCAGTCTCCCTCGCAGTCTCCCTCGCAGTCGCCCTCGCAGTCTCCCTCGCTGTCTCCCTCGCAGTCTCCCACGCAGTCTCCCTCGCAGTCCCTCTCGCAGTCTCTCTCGAAGTCTCCCTCGCATTCACTCTCCCTGTCTCCCTCGCTGTCTCCCTCGCTGTCTCCGTCGCTGTCTCTCACGCTGTCTCCCTCACTGTCTCGCTCGCTGTCTCTCGCAGTCTCCCTCGCAGTCGCCCTCGCAGTCTCCATCGCTGTCTCCCTCGCAGTCTCCCACGCAGTCTCCCTCGCAGTCCCTCTCGCAGTCTCTCTCGAAGTCTCCCTCGCATTCACTCTTCCTGTCTCCCTCGCTGTCTCCCTCGCTGTCTCCGTCGCTGTCTCTCACGCTGTCTCCCTCTCTGTCTCTCTCGCTGCAGCCCTCGCAGTCTCTCGCGCAGTCTCTCTCGCAGTCTCCCTCGCTGTCTGCCTCGCAGTGTCCCTCAAAGTCTCCCTCGCCGACTCCCTCGCAGTCTCTCTCGCTGTCTCCCTCGCATTCACTCTCCCTCTCTCCCTCGCTGTCTCCCTCGCTGTCTCTCTTGCTGTCTCCCTCGCTGTCTCTCGCAGTCTCCCTCGCAGTCTCCCTCACATCTCCCTCGCAGTCACCCTCGCAGTCTCCCTCGCAGTCTCCCTCGCTGTCTCCCTCGCAGTCTCTATCGCTGTCTCCCTCGTTGTCTCGCTCGCTGTCTGCCTGGCAGTCTCCTTCGCAGTCTCCCTCGCAGTCTCCCTCGCTGTCTCCCTCGCAGTCTCCCTCGCAGTCTCTCTCGCTGTCTCCCTCGCTGTCTCTCTCGCAGACTCTCTTGCTGACTGCCTCGCTGTCTCTCTCGCAGTCTCTCTCGCTGTCTCCCCCGCATTTTCCCTCGCAGTCTCTCTCGCTATCTCCCTTGCAGTCTCTCTCGCTGTCTCCATCGCTGTCTCCCTCGCTGTCACCCGCGCTGTCTCCCTCGCTGTCTCCCTCGCAGTCTCCCTCGCTGTCTCCCTCGCAGTCTCCCTCACCGTCTCCCTCGCAGTCACCCTCGCCGACTCCCTCGCAGTCTCTCTCGCTGTCTCCCTCGCTGCTCTCGCATTCTCCCTCACAGTCTCCCACGCAGTCTCCCTCGCAGTCTCCCTCGCAGTCTCCCTCGCAGTCTCTCTCGCTGTAGCCCTCGCAGTCTCCCTCGCAGTTTCTCTCGCTGTCCCGCTCGCTGTCTCCCTTCGCAGTCTCCCTCGCAGTCTCCCTCGCAGTCTACCTCGCTGTCTCCCTCGCATTCTCTATCGATGTCTCCCTCGCTGTCTCGCTCGCTGTCTACCTCGCAGTCTCACTCGCACTCTCCCACGCTGTCTCACTGGCATTCTCCCTCGCACACTCTCTGGCTGTCTCTCTCGCCATCTCTCTCGCTGTCTCTCTCGCAGTCTCTCTCGCTGTCTCTCTCGCTGTCTCTCTCGCAGTCTCTCTCGCTGTCTCCCCCGCTGACTCTCTCGCAGACTCTCTCGCAGACTCTCTCTCTGTCTCTCTCGCAATCTCTCCCGCCGCCTCTCTCGCAGCCTCTCTCGCCGTATCTCTCGCAGTCTCTCTCGCTGTCTCCCTCGCATTCACTCTCCCTGTCTCCCTCGCTGTCTCCCTAGCTGTCTCTCGCAGTCTCCCACGCAGTTTCCCTCGCAGTCTCCCTCGCTGTCTCCCTCACTGTCTCCCTCGCTGTCTCGCTCGCTGTCTCTCGCAGTCTCCCTTGCAGTCTCCCTTGCAGTCTCCCTTGCTGTCTCCCTCGCAGTCTCACTCGCAGTCTCTCTCGCTGTAGCCCTCGCAGTCTCTCGCGCAGTCTCTCACGCAGTCTCCCTCGCTGTCTCCCTCGCAGTCTCCCTCACCGTCTCCCTCGCAGTCACCCTCGCCGACTCCCTCGCAGTCTCTCTCGCTGTCTCCCTCGCTGTCTCTCGCAGTCTCCCTCACAGTCTCCCTCGCAGTCTCCCTCGCAGTCTCCCTCGCAGTCTCCCTCGCAGTCTCTCTCGCTGTAGCCCTCGCAGTCTCCCTCGCAGTTTCTCTCGCTGTCCCGCTCGCTGTCTCCCTTCGCAGTCTCCCTCGCAGTCTCCCTCGCAGTCTACCTCGCTGTCTCCCTCGCATTCTCTATCGATGTCTCCCTCGCTGTCTCGCTCGCTGTCTACCTCGCAGTCTCACTCGCACTCTCCCACGCTGTCTCACTCGCATTCTCCCTCGCACACTCTCTGGCTGTCTCTCTCGCCGTCTCTCTCGCTGTCTCTCTCGCAGTCTCTCTCGCTGTCTCTCTCGCTGTCTCTCTCGCAGTCTCTCTCGCTGTCTCCCCCGCTGACTCTCTCGCAGACTCTCTCGCAGACTCTCTCTCTGTCTCTCTCGCAATCTCTCCCGCCGCCTCTCTCGCAGCCTCTCTCGCCGTATCTCTCGCAGTCTCTCTCGCTGTCTCCCTTGCATTTTCTCTCACTGTCTCCCTCGCAGTCTCCCTCGCAGTCTCCCTCGCTGTAGCCCTCGCAGTCTCTCTCGCAGTCTCCTTCGCTGTCTCCCTCGCTGTCTCCCTCGCAGTCTCCCTCGCCGACTCTCTCGCAGTCTCTCTCGCTGTCTCCCTAGCATTCACTCTCCCTGTCTCCCTCGCTGTCTCCCTAGCTGTCTCTCGCAGTCTCCCACGCAGTTTCCCTCGCAGTCTTCCTCGCAGTCTCCCTCGCTGTAGCCCTCGCAGTCTCTCTCGCAGTCTCTCTCGCACTCTCGCTCGCTGTCTCCCTCGCTGTCTCCCTCGCAGTCTCCC
This sequence comes from Heterodontus francisci, assembly GCF_036365525.1. Lineage (NCBI taxonomy): Eukaryota > Metazoa > Chordata > Chondrichthyes > Heterodontiformes > Heterodontidae > Heterodontus > Heterodontus francisci. The sequence goes on along the minus strand of NC_090379.1, from coordinate 124,097,681 downwards.
TCGCAGTCTCCCTCGCTGTCTCCCTCGCAGTCTCTCTCGCTGTCTCCCTCGCTGTCTCGCTCGCTGTCTCCCTCTCAGTCTCTCTCGCTGTCTCTCTCGCTGTCTCTCTCGCAGTCTCTCTCGCTGTCTCTCTCGCAGTCTCTCTCGCAGTCTCTCTCACTCTCTCCCTCGCTGTCTCTCTCGCAGACTCTCTCGCAGACTCTCTCGCAGACTCTCTCGCTGTCTCTCTCGCTGTCTCTCTCGCAGTCTCTCTCGCTGTCTCTCTCGCAGTCTCTCTCGCAGTCTCTCTCGCTCTCTCCCTCGCCGTCTCTCTCGCAGTCTCTCTCGCTGTCTCCCTCGCATTTTCTCTCGCCGTCTCTCTCGCTGTCTCCCTCGCTGTCACCCTCACTGTCACACTCGCAGTCCCTCGCAGTCTCTCTCGCAGTTTCTCTCGCAGTCTCTCTCGCAGTCTCTCTCGCCGTCTCTCCCGCAGTCACTCTCGCCATCTCCCTCGCCATCTCCCTCGCCGTCTCTCTCGCCATCTCTCTCGCCGTCTCTCTCGCAGTCGCTCTCGCAGTCTCTCTCGCTGTCGCTCTCGCTGTCTCTCTCGCAGTCTCCCTCGCAGTCTCCCTCGCAGTCTGTCTCGCTGTCTCTCTCGTTGTCTCTCTCGCAGTCTCCCTCGCAGTCTCTATCGCAGTCTCTCTCGCAGTCGCCCTCGCTGTCTCTCTCGCTGTCTCTCTCGCAGTCTCTCTCGCAGTCTCCCTCACAGTCTCCCTCGCAGTCTCGCTCGCAATCTCTCTCGCAGTCTCTCGCGAAGTCTCCCTCGCATTCACTCTCCCTGTCTCCCTCGCTGTCTCTCTCGCTGTCTCCCTCGCATTCTCCCTCGCACACTCTCTCGCTGTCTCTCTCGCCGTCTCTCTCGCTGTCTCTCTCGCAGTCTCTCTCGCTGTCTCTCTCGCTGTCTTTCTCGCAGTCTCTCTCGCTGTCTCCCCCGCTGACTCTCTCGCAGAATCTCTCGCAGACTCACTCGCTGTCTCTCTCGCCGCCTCTCTCGCAGCCTCTCTCGCCGTATCTCTCGCAGTCTGTCTCGCTGTCTCCCTTGCATTTTCTCTCACTGTCTCACTCGCAGTCTCCCTCGCAGTCTCCCTCGCTGTCTCCCTCGCTGTCTCCCTCGCAGTCTCCCTCGCCGACTCCCTCGCAGTCTCTTTCGCTGTCTCCCTCGCATTCACTCTCCCTGTCTCCCTCGCTGTCTCCCTAGCTGTCTCTCGCAGTCTCCCTCGCAGTCTCCCTTGCAGTCTCCCTCGCAGTCTCCCTCGCTGTAGCCCTCGCAGTCTCACTCGCTGTCTCCCTCGCAGTCTCTCTCGCTGTCTCCCTCGCTGTCTCGCTCGCTGTCTCCCTCTCAGTCTCTCTCGCAGTCTCTCTCGCAATCTCTCTCGCAGTCTCTCTCGAAGTCTCCCTCGCATTCACTCTCCCTGCCTCCCTCGCTGTCTCTCTCGCTGTCTCCCCCGCTGTCTCTCTCGCAGTCTCCCTCGCACACTCTCTGGCTGTCTCTCTCGCCGTCTCTCTCGCTGTCTCTCTCGCAGTCTCTCTCGCTGTCTCTCTCGCTGTCTCTCTCGCAGTCTCTCTCGCTGTCTCCCCCGCTGACTCTCTCGCAGACTCTCTCGCAGACTCTCTCACTGTCTCTCTCGCAATCTCTCCCGCTGCCTCTCTCGCAGCCTCTCTCGCCGTATCTCTCGCAGTCTCTCTCGCTGTCTCCCTTGCATTTTCTCTCACTGTCTCCCTCGCAGTCTCCGTCGCAGTCTCCCTCGCTGTAGCCCTCGCAGTCTCTCTCGCAGTCTCTCTCGCAGTCTCCCTCGCTGTCTCCCTCGCTGTCTCCCTCGCAGTCTCCCTCGCCGACTCTCTCGCAGTCTCTCTCGCTGTCTCCCTCGCATTCACTCTCCCTGTCTCCCTCGCTGTCTCCCTAGCTGTCTCTCGCAGTCTCCCACGCAGTTTCCCTCGCAGTCTCCCTCGCTGTCTCCCTCGCAGTCTCCCTCGCAGTCTCCCTCGCTGTCTCCCTCGCAGTCTCTCTCGCTGTCTCCCTCGCTGTCTCGCTCGCTGTCTCCCTCTCAGTCTCTCTCGCTGTCTCTCTCACTGTCTCTCTCGCAGTCTCTCTCGCTGTCTCTCTCGCAGTCTCTCTCGCAGTCTCTCTCGCTCTCTCCCTCGCTGTCTCTCTCGCAGACTCTCTCGCAGACTCTCTCGCAGACTCTCTCGCTGTCTCTCTCGCCGCCTCTCTCACCGCCTCTCTCGCCGTCTCTCTCGCAGTCTCTCTCGCTGTCTCCCCCGCTGTCTCTCTCGCAGTCTCCCTCGCACACTCTCTGGCTGTCTCTCTCGCCGTCTCTCTCGCTGTCTCTCTCGCAGTCTCTCTCGCTGTCTCTCTCGCTGTCTCTCTCGCAGTCTCTCTCGCTGTCTCCCCCGCTGACTCTCTCGCAGACTCTCTCGCAGACTCTCTCACTGTCTCTCTCGCAATCTCTCCCGCTGCCTCTCTCGCAGCCTCTCTCGCCGTATCTCTCGCAGTCTCTCTCGCTGTCTCCCTTGCATTTTCTCTCACTGTCTCCCTCGCAGTCTCCGTCGCAGTCTCCCTCGCTGTAGCCCTCGCAGTCTCTCTCGCAGTCTCTCTCGCAGTCTCCCTCGCTGTCTCCCTCGCTGTCTCCCTCGCAGTCTCCCTCGCCGACTCTCTCGCAGTCTCTCTCGCTGTCTCCCTCGCATTCACTCTCCCTGTCTCCCTCGCTGTCTCCCTAGCTGTCTCTCGCAGTCTCCCACGCCGTTTCCCTCGCAGTCTCCCTCGCTGTCTCCCTCGCAGTCTCCCTCGCAGTCTCCCTCGCTGTCTCCCTCGCAGTCTCTCTCGCTGTCTCCCTCGCTGTCTCGCTCGCTGTCTCCCTCTCAGTCTCTCTCGCTGTCTCTCTCACTGTCTCTCTCGCAGTCTCTCTCGCTGTCTCTCTCGCAGTCTCTCTCGCAGTCTCTCTCGCTCTCTCCCTCGCTGTCTCTCTCGCAGACTCTCTCGCAGACTCTCTCGCAGACTCTCTCGCTGTCTCTCTCGCCGCCTCTCTCACCGCCTCTCTCGCCGTCTCTCTCGCAGTCTCTCTCGCAGTCTCTCTCGCTGTCTCTCTCGCTGTCTTTCTCGCAGTCTCTCTCGCTGTCTCCCCCGCTGACTCTCTCGCAGACTCTCTCGCAGACTCTCTCGCTGTCTCTCTCGCCGCCTCTCTCGCAGCCTCTCTCGCCGTATCTCTCGCAGTCTGTCTCGCTGTCTCCCTTGCATTTTCTCTCACTGTCTCACTCGCAGTCTCCCTCGCAGTCTCCCTCGCTGTCTCCCTCGCTGTGTCCCTTGCAGTCTCCCTCGCCGACTCCCTCGCAGTCTCTTTCGCTGTCTCCCTCACATTCACTCTCCCTGTCTCCCTCGCTGTCTCCCTAGCTGTCTCTCGCAGTCTCCCTCGCAGTCTCCCTTGCAGTCTCCCTCGCAGTCTCCCTCGCTGTAGCCCTCGCAGTCTCTCTCGCAGTCTCTCTTGCAGTCTCACTCGCTGTCTCCCTCGCAGTCTCCCTCGCAGTCTCCCTCGCTGTCTCTCTCGCAGTCTCTCTCGCTGTCTCCCTCGCTGTCTCGCTCGCTGTCTCCCTCGCAGTCTCCCTCGCTGTCTCCCTCGCAGTCTCTCTCGCTGTCTCTCTCGCAGTCTCTCTCGCAATCTCTCTCGCAGTCTCTCTCGAAGTCTCCCTCGCATTCACTCTCCCTGACTCCCTCGCTGTCTCTCTCGCTGTCTCCCTCGCTGTCTCTCTCGCAGTCTCCCTCGCACACTCTCTGGCTGTCTCTCTCGCCGTCTCTCTCGCTGTCTCTCTCGCAGTCTCTCTCGCTGTCTCTCTCGCTGTCTCTCTCGCAGTCTCTCTCGCTGTCTCCCCCGCTGACTCTCTCGCAGACTCTCTCGCAGACTCTCTCACTGTCTCTCTCGCAATCTCTCCCGCCGCCTCTCTCGCAGCCTCTCTCGCCGTATCTCTCGCAGTCTCTCTCGCTGTCTCCCTTGCATTTTCTCTCACTGTCTCCCTCGCAGTCTCCCTCGCAGTCTCCCTCGCTGTAGCCCTCGCAGTCTCTCTCGCAGTCTCTCTCGCAGTCTCCCTCGCTGTCTCCCTCGCTGTCTCCCTCGCAGTCTCCCTCGCCGACTCTCTCGCAGTCTCTCTCGCTGTCTCCCTCGCATTCACTCTCCCTGTCTCCCTCGCTGTCTCCCAAGCTGTCTCTCGCAGTCTCCCACGCAGTTTCCCTCGCAGTCTCCCTCGCAGTCTCCCTCGCTGTAGCCCTCGCAGTCTCTCTCGCAGTCTCTCTCGCACTCTCGCTCGCTGTCTCCCTCGCTGTCTCCCTCGCAGTCTCCCTCGCAGTCTCACTCGCTGTCTCCCTCGCAGTCTCTCTCGCTGTCTCCCTCGCTGTCTCGCTCGCTGTCTCCCTCTCAGTCTCTCTCGCTGTCTCTCTCGCTGTCTCTCTCGCAGTCTCTCTCGCTGTCTCTCTCGCAGTCTCTCTCGCAGTCTCTCTCGCTCTCTCCCTCGCTGTCTCTCTCGCAGACTCTCTCGCAGACTCTCTCGCAGACTCTCTCGCAGTCTCTCTCGCCGCCTCTCTCACCGCCTCTCTCGCCGTCTCTCTCGCAGTCTCTCTCGCTGTCTCCCTCGCATTTTCTCTCGCCGTCTCTCTCGCTGTCTCCCTCGCTGTCACCCTCACTGTCACACTCGCAGTCCCTCGCAGTCTCTCTCGCAGTTTCTCTCGCAGTCTCTCTCGCAGTCTCTCTCGCCGTCTCTCTCGCAGTCACTCTCGCCATCTCCCTCGCCGTCTCTCTCGCCATCTCTCTCGCCATCTCTCTCGCAGTCGCTCTCGCAGTCTCTCTCGCTGTCGCTCTCGATGTCTCTCTCGCAGTCTCCCTCGCAGTCTCCCTCGCAGTTTCTCTCGCTGTCTCTCTCGTTGTCTCTCTCGCAGTCTCCCTCGCAGTCTCTATCGCAGTCTCTTTCGCAGTCTCCCTCGCTGTCTCTCTCGCTGTCTCTCTCGCAGTCTCTCTCGCAGTATCCCTCACAGTCTCCCTCGCAGTCTCCCTCGCAGTCTCGCTCGCAATCTCTCTCGCAGTCTCTCGCGAAGTCTCCCTCGCATTCACTCTCCCTGTCTCCCTCGCTGTCTCTCTCGCTGTCTCCCTCGCATTCTCCCTCGCACACTCTCTCGCTGTCTCTCTCGCCGTCTCTCTCGCTGTCTCTCTCGCAGTCTCTCTCGCAGTCTCTCTCGCCGTCTCTCTCGCAGTCACTCTCGCCATCTCGCTCGCCGTCTCTCTCGCCGTCTCTCTCGCAGTCGCTCTCGCAGTCTCTCTCGCTGTCTCTCTCGCTGTCTCTCGCAGTCTCTCTCGCTGTAGCCCTCACAGTCTCTCTCGCAGTCTCTCTCACAGTCTCACTCGCTGTCTCCCTCGCAGTCTCCCTCGCTGTCTCCCTCGCAGTCTCCCTCGCCGACTCCCTCGCAGTCTCTCTCGCTGTCTCACTTGCATTTACTCTCCCCGTCTCCCTCGCTGTCTCCCTCGCTGTCTCTCTTCCAGTCTCCCTTGCTGTCTCCCTCGCAGACTCTCACGAAGTCTCTCTCGCTGTCTCTCTCGCTTTCTCTCTCGCTGTCTCTCTCGCTGTCTCACTCGCTGTCTCCCTCGCAGTCTCCCTCGCAGTCTCCCTCGCAGTCTCCCTCGCTGTCTCCCTCGCAGTCTCCCTCGCAGTCTCTCTCACTGTCTCCCTCGCAGTCTCTCTCGCATTCTCCCTCGCTGTCTCTCTCGCAGACTCTCTCGCTGTCACTCTCGCAGTCACTCTCGCCGCCTCTCTCGCAGCCTCTCTCGCCGTCTCTCTCGCAGTCTCCCTCGCTGGCTCTCTCGCTGTCTCTCTCGCAGTCTCCCTCGCAGTCTCTATCGCAGTCTCTCTCGCAGTCTCCCTCACAGTCTCCCTCGCTGTCTCTCTCGCAGACTCTCTCGCTGTCACTCTCGCAGTCACTCTCGCCGCCTCTCTCGCAGCCTCTCTCGCCGTCTCTCTCGCAGTCTCCCTCGCTGGCTCTCTCGCTGTCTCTCTCGCAGTCTCCCTCGCAGTCTCTATCGCAGTCTCTCTCGCAGTCTCCCTCACAGTCTCCCTCGCAGTCTCCCTCGCAGTCTCTCTCGCAATCTCTCTCGCAGTCTGTCTCGAAGTCTCCCTCGCATTCACTCTCACTGTCTCCCTCGCTGTCTCTCTCGCTGTCTCCCTCACTGTCTCTCTCGCAGTCTCCCTCGCAGTCTCCCTCGCAGTCTCCCTCGCAGTCGCCCTCGCAGTCTCCCTCGCTGTCTCCCTCGCAGTCTCCCACGCAGTCTCCCTCGCAGTCCCTCTCGCAGTCTCTCTCGAAGTCTCCCTCGCATTCACTCTCCCTGTCTCCCTCGCTGTCTCCCTCGCTGTCTCCGTCGCTGTCTCTCACGCTGTCTCCCTCACTGTCTCGCTCGCTGTCTCTCGCAGTCTCCCTCGCAGTCGCCCTCGCAGTCTCCATCGCTGTCTCCCTCGCAGTCTCCCACGCAGTCTCCCTCGCAGTCCCTCTCGCAGTCTCTCTCGAAGTCTCCCTCGCATTCAATCTTCCTGTCTCCCTCGCTGTCTCCCTCGCTGTCTCCGTCGCTGTCTCTCACGCTGTCTCCCTCTCTGTCTCTCTCGCTGCAGCCCTCGCAGTCTCTCGCGCAGTCTCTCTCGCAGTCTCCCTCGCTGTCTGCCTCGCAGTGTCCCTCAAAGTCTCCCTCGCCGACTCCCTCGCAGTCTCGCTCGCTGTCTCCCTCGCATTCACTCTCCCTCTCTCCCTCGCTGTCTCCCTCGCTGTCACTCTCGCTGTCTCCCTCGCTGTCTCTCGCAGTCTCCCTCGCAGTCTCCCTCACATCTCCCTCGCAGTCACCCTCGCAGTCTCCCTCGCAGTCTCCCTCGCTGTCTCCCTCGCAGTCTCTATCGCTGTCTCCCTCGTTGTCTCGCTCGCTGTCTGCCTGGCAGTCTCCTTCGCAGTCTCCCTCGCAGTCTCCCTCGCTGTCTCCCTCGCAGTCTCCCTCGCAGTCTCTCTCGCTGTCTCCCTCGCTGTCTCTCTCGCAGACTCTCTCGCTGACTGCCTCGCTGTCTCTCTCGCAGTCTCTCTCGCTGTCTCCCCCGCATTTTCTCTCGCAGTCTCTCTCGCTATCTCCCTTGCAGTCTCTCTCGCTGTCTCCATCGCTGTCTCCCTCGCTGTCACCCGCGCAGTCTCTCGCAGTCTCTCTCGCAGTCTCTCTCGCCGTCTCTCTCGCAGTCACTCTCGCCATCTCGCTCGCCGTCTCTCTCGCCGTCTCTCTCGCAGTCGCTCTCGCAGTCTCTCTCGCTGTCTCTCTCGCTGTCTCTCTCGCTGTCTCTCGCAGTCTCTCTCGCTGTAGCCCTCACAGACTCTCTCGCAGTCTCTTTCGCAGTCTCCCTCGCTGTCTCCCTCGCAGTCTCCCTCGCTGTCTCCCTCGCAGTCTCCCTCGCCGACTCCCTCGCAGTCTCTCTCGCTGTCTCACTTGCATTCACTCTCCCCGTGTCCCTCGCTGTCTCCCTCGCTGTCTCTCTTCCAGTCCCCCTTGCTGTCTCCCTCGCAGGCTCTCACGAAGTCTCTCTCGCTGTCTCTCTCGCTTTCTCTCTCGCTGTCTCTCTCGCTGTCTCACTCGCTGTCTCCCTCGCAGTCTCCCTCGCAGTCTCCCTCGCAGTCTCCCTCGCTGTCTCCCTCGCAGTCTCCCTCGCAGTCTCTCTCACTGTCTCCCTCGCAGTCTCTCTCGCATTCTCCCTCGCTGTCTCTCTCGCAGACTCTCTCGCTGTCACTCTCGCAGTCACTCTCGCCGCCTCTCTCGCAGCCTCTCTCGCCGTCTCTCTCGCAGTCTCCCTCGCTGGCTCTCTCGCTGTCTCTCTCGCAGTCTCCCTTGCAGTCTCTATCGCAGTCTCTCTCGCAGTCTCCCTCACAGTCTCCCTCGCTGTCTCTCTCGCAGACTCTCTCGCTGTCACTCTCGCAGTCACTCTCGCCGCCTCTCTCGCAGCCTCTCTCGCCGTCTCTCTCGCAGTCTCCCTCGCTGGCTCTCTCGCTGTCTCTCTCGCAGTCCTCCTCGCAGTCTCAATCGCAGTCTCTCTCGCAGTCTCCCTCACAGTCTCCCTCGCAGTCTCCCTCGCAGTCTCTCTCGCAATCTCTCTCGCAGTCTCTCTCGAAGTCTCCCTCGCATTCACTCTCCCTGTCTGCCTCGCTGTCTCTCTCGCTGTCTCAAACACTGTCTCTCTCGCAGTCTCCCTCGCAGTCTCACTCGCAGTCTCCCTCGCAGTCGCCCTCGCAGTCTCCCTCGCTGTCTCCCTCGCAGTCTCCCACGCAGTCTCCCTCGCAGTCCCTCTCGCAGTCTCTCTCGAAGTCTCCCTCGCATTCACTCTCCCTGTCTCCCTCGCTGTCTCCCTCGCTGTCTCCGTCGCTGTCTCTCACGCTGTCTCCCTCGCTGTCTCGCTCGCTGTCTCTCGCAGTCTCCCTTGCAGTCTCCCTCGCAGTCTCACTCGCAGTCTCTCTCGCTGGAGCTATCGCAGTCTCTCGCGCAGTCTCTCTCGCAGTCTCCCTCGCTGTCTGCCTCGCCCTCTCCCTCGCCGACTCCCTCGCAGTCTCTCTCGCTGTCTCCCTCGCATTCACTCTCCCTCTCTCCCTCGCTGTCTCCCTCGCTGTCTCTCTCTCTGTCTCCCTCGCTGTCTCTCACAGTCTCCCTCGCAGTCTCCATCACAGTCTCCCTCGCAGTCTCCCTCGCTGTCTCCCTCGCAGTCTCTCTCGCTGTAGCCCTCGCATTCTCTATCGCAGTTTCTCTCGCAGTCTCGCTCGCTGTCTCCCTCGCAGTCTCCCTCGCAGTCTCCCTCGCAGTCTCCCTCGCAGTCTCCCTCGCTGTCTCCCTCGCAGTCTCTATCGCTGTCTCCCTCGTTGTCTCGCTCGCTGTCTCCCTCGCAGTCTCCCTCGCAGTCTCCCTCGCAGTCTCCCTCGCTGTCTCCCTCGCTGCCTCCCTCGCTGTCTCTCTCGCTGTAACTCCCGTAGTCTCTCTCGCTTTCTCTCTCACTGTCTCTCTCGCAGTCTCTCTCGCTGTCTCCCTCGCCGTCTCTCTCGCAGACTCTCTCGCAGACTGCCTCGCTGTCTCTCTCGCAGTCTCTCTCGCTGTCTCCCTCGCATTTTCTCTTGCAGTCTCTCTCGCTATCTCCCTTGCAGTCTCTCTCGCAGTCTCCCTCGCTGTCTGCCTCGCACTCTCCCTCGCCGACTCCCTCGCAGTCTCTCTCGCTGTCTCCCTCGCATTCACTCTCCCTCTCTCCCTCGCTGTCTCCCTCGCTGTCTCTCTCGCTGTCTCCCTCGCTGTCTCTCACAGTCTCCCTCGCAGTCTCCATCACAGTCTCCCTCGCAGTCTCCCTCGCAGTCTTCCTCGCAGTCTCTCTCGCTGTAGCCCTCACAGTCTCTCTCGCAGTTTCTCTCGCAGTCTCGCTCGCTGTCTACCTCTCAGTCTCCCTCGCAGTCTCCCTCGCAGTCTCCCTCGCAGTCTTCCTCGCAGTCTCTCTCGCTGTAGCCCTCACAGTCTCTCTCGCAGTTTCTCTCGCAGTCTCCCTCGTTGTCTCGCTCGCTGTCTCCCTCGCAGTCTCCCTCGCAGTCTCCCTCGCTGTCTCCCTCGCTGTCTCCCTCGCTGTCTCTCTCGCTGTCTCTCCCGTGGTCTCTCTCGCTTTCTCTCTCGCTGTCTCTCTCGCAGTCTCTCTCGCTGTCTCCCTCGCCGTCTCTCTCGCAGACTCTCTCGCAGACTGCCTCGCTGTCTCTCTCGCAGTCTCTCTCGCTGTCTCCCTCGCATTTTCTCTCGCAGTCTCTCTCGCTATCTCCCTTGCAGTCTCTCTCACTGTCTCCCTCGCTGTCTCCCTCGCTGTCACCCTCGCAGTCTCTCGCAGACTCTCTCGCAGTCTCTCTCGCCGTCTCTCTCGCAGTCACTCTCGCCATCTCGCTCGCCGTCTCTCTTGCCGTCTCTCTCGCAGTCGCTCTCGCAGTCTCTCTCGCTGTCTCTCTCGCTGTCTCTCTCGCTGTCTCTCTCGCAGTCTCCCTCGCAGTCTCTCACGCAGTCTCTCTCGCCGTAGCCCTCACAGTCTCTCTCGCAGTCTCTCTCGCAGTCTCCCTCGCAGTCTCCCTCGCAGTCTTCCTCGCAGTCTCCCTCGCAGTCTCCCTCGCAGTCTCCCTCGCAGTCTCTCTCGCTGTCTCCCTCGCAGTCTCTCTCGCTGTATCCCTCGATTCACTCTCCCTGTCTCCCTCGCTGTCTCCCTCGCAGTCTCTCTCACTGTCTCCCTCGCAGTCTCTCTCGCTTTCTCTCTCGCTGTCACTCTTGCAGTCACTCTCGCCGCCTCTCTCGCAGCCTCTCTCGCCGTCTCACTCGCATTTTCTCTCGCAGTCTCTCTCGCAGTCTCTCTCTCTATCTCCCTCGCATTCTCTCTCACAGTCTCTCTCGCTGTCTCCCTCGCATTTTCACTCGCAGTCTCTCTCGCTATCTCCCTTGCAGTTTCTCTCGCAGTCTCCCTCGCTGTCTCCCTCGCAGTCTCCTTCGCAGTCTCCTTCGCAGTCTCCCTCGCTGTCTCCCTCGCAGTCTCTCTCGCAGTCTCTCTCGAAGTCTCCCTCGCATTCACTCTCCCTGTCTCCCTCGCTGTCTCTCTCGCTGTCTCCCTCGCTGTCTCTCTCGCTGTCTCCCTCGCAGTCTCCCTCGCTGCCTCCCTCGCTGTCTCCCTCGCAGTCTCCCTCGCAGTCTCTCTCGCAGTCTCTCTCGAAGTATCCCTCGCATTCACTCTCCCTGTCTCCCTCGCTGTCTCCCTCGCTGTCTCCCTCGCTGTCTCTCTCGCTGTCTCCCACGCTGTCTCTCGCAGTCTCCCTTGCAATCTGCCTTGCAGTCTCCCTCGCAGTCTCACTCGCAGTCTCACTCGCAGTCTCTCTCGCTGTCTCCCTCGCATTCACTCTCCCTGTCTCCCTCGCTGTCTCCTTCGCTGTCTCCCTCGCTGTCTCCCTCGCTGTCTCCCTCGCAGTCTCCCTCGCAGTCTCTCTCGCTGTAGCCCTCGCAGTCTCTCTCGCAGTCTCTCTCGCAGTCTCGCTCGCTGTCTCCCTCGCTGTCTCCCTCGCAGTCTCCCTCGCAGTCTCCCTCACTGTCTCCCTCGCAGTCGCCCTCGCGGTCTCCCTCGCAGTATCTCTCGCTGTCTCCCTCGCAGTCTCTCTCGCTCTCTCCCTCGCTGTCTCTCTCGCAGACTCTCTAGCAGACTCTCTCACTGTCTCTCTCGCAGTCTCTCTCGCCGCCTCTCGCGCTGTCTCCCTCGCTGTCTCCCTAGCTGTCTCCCTCGCAGTCTCTCTCGCAGTCTCTCTCGCTGTCTCCCTCGCATTCACTCTCCGTCTCCCTCGCTGTCTCTCTCGCTGTCTCCCACGCTGTCTCTCGCAGTCTCCCTCGCAGTCTCCCTCGCAGTCTCTCACGCAGTCTCCCTCGCTGTCTCCCTCGCAGTCTCTCTCGCTGTCTCCCTCGCAGTCTCTCTCGCTGTCTCCCTCGCTGTCTCCCTCGCAGTCTCTCTCACTGACTCTTTCGCAGTCTCTCTCGCTGTCTCCCACGCAGTCTCTCTCGCTTTCTCTCTCGCTGTCTCTCTCGCAGACTCTCTCGCTGTCTCTCTCGCAGACTCTCTCGCTGTCAGTCTCGCAGTCTCTCTCGCTGCCTCTCTCGCCGTTTCCCTCGCATTTTCTCTCGCAGTCTCTCTCGCAGTCTCTCTCTCTATCTCCCTTTAAGTCTCTCTCGCAGTCTCCCTCACAGTATCCCTCGCAGACTCTCTCACAGTCTCTCTCGAAGTCTCCCTCGCATTCACTCTCCCTGTCTCCCTCGCTGTCTCTCTCGCTATCTCCCTCACTGTCTCTCTCGCAGTCTCCCTCGCAGTCTCCCTCGCAGTCTCCCTCGCAGTCTCCCTCGCAGTATCCCTCGCTGTCTCCCTCGCAGTCTCCCACGCAGTCTCCCTCGCAGTCTCTCTCGCAGTCTCTCTCGAAGTCTCCCTCTCATTCACTCTCCCTGTCTCCTTCGCTGTCTCCCTCGCTGTCTCCCTCGCTGTCTCTCACGCTGTCTCCCTCGCTGTCTCGCTCACTTTCTCTCACAGTCTCCCTTGCAGTCTCCCTTGCAGTCTCCCTCGCAGTCTCACTCGCAGTCTCTCTCGCTGTAGCCCTCGCAGTCTATCGCGCAGTCTCTCTCGCAGTCTCCCTCGCTGTCTCCCTCGCAGTCTCCCTCGCTGTCTCCCTCGCAGTCTCCCTCGCCGAATCCCTCGCAGTCTCTCTCGCTGTCTCCCTCGCATTCAACCTCCCTGTCTCCCTCGCTGTCTCCCTCGCTGTCTCTCTCGCTGTCTCCCTCGCTGTCTCTCGCAGTCTCCCTCGCAGTCTCCCTCGCAGTCTCTCTCGCTGTCGCCCTCGCAGTCTCTCTCGCAGTTTCTCTCGCATTCTCGCTCGCTATCTCCCTCGCAGTCTCCCTCGCAGTCTCCCTCGCAGTCTCTCTCGCTGTCTCCCGCGCAGTCTCTATCGCTGTCTCCATCGCTGTCTCGCTCGCTGTCTCCCTCGCAGTCTCCCTCGCAGTCTCCCTCACAGTGTCCCTCGCTGTCTCCCTCGCAGTCTCCCTCGCAGTCTCTCTCGCTGTCTCCCTCACAGTGTCCCTCGCTGTCTCCCTCGCAGTCTCCCTCGCAGTCTCTCTCGCTGTCTCTCTCGCTGTCTCTCTCGCAGTCTCTCCCGCTGTCTCCCTCGCTGTCTCTCTCGCTGTCTCTCTCGCAGTCTCTCTCGCCGCCTCTCTCGCCGCTTCTCTCGCCGCATCTCTCGCAGTCTCTCTCGCTGTCTCCCTCGCATTTTCTCTGGCAGTCTCTCTCGCTGTCTCTCTCGCAGTCTCTCTCGCTGTCTCCCTCGCATTTTCTCTCGCAGTCTCTCTCGCTATCTCCCTTGCAGTCTCTCTCACTGTCTCCCTCGCTGTCTCCCTCGCTGTCACCCTCGCAGTCTCTCGCAGACTCTCTCGCAGTCTCTCTCGCCGTCTCTCTCGCAGTCACTCTCGCCATCTCGCTCGCCGTCTCTCTTGCCGTCTCTCTCGCAGTCGCTCTCGCAGTCTCTCTCGCTGTCTCTCTCGCTGTCTCTCTCGCTGTCTCTCTCGCAGTCTCCCTCGCAGTCTCTCACGCAGTCTCTCTCGCCGTAGCCCTCACAGTCTCTCTCGCAGTCTCTCTCGCAGTCTCCCTCGCAGTCTCCCTCGCAGTCTTCCTCGCAGTCTCCCTCGCAGTCTCCCTCGCAGTCTCCCTCGCAGTCTCTCTCGCTGTCTCCCTCGCAGTCTCTCTCGCTGTATCCCTCGATTCACTCTCCCTGTCTCCCTCGCTGTCTCCCTCGCAGTCTCTCTCACTGTCTCCCTCGCAGTCTCTCTCGCTTTCTCTCTCGCTGTCACTCTTGCAGTCACTCTCGCCGCCTCTCTCGCAGCCTCTCTCGCCGTCTCACTCGCATTTTCTCTCGCAGTCTCTCTCGCAGTCTCTCTCTCTATCTCCCTCGCATTCTCTCTCACAGTCTCTCTCGCTGTCTCCCTCGCATTTTCACTCGCAGTCTCTCTCGCTATCTCCCTTGCAGTTTCTCTCGCAGTCTCCCTCGCTGTCTCCCTCGCAGTCTCCTTCGCAGTCTCCTTCGCAGTCTCCCTCGCTGTCTCCCTCGCAGTCTCTCTCGCAGTCTCTCTCGAAGTCTCCCTCGCATTCACTCTCCCTGTCTCCCTCGCTGTCTCTCTCGCTGTCTCCCTCGCTGTCTCTCTCGCTGTCTCCCTCGCAGTCTCCCTCGCTGCCTCCCTCGCTGTCTCCCTCGCAGTCTCCCTCGCAGTCTCTCTCGCAGTCTCTCTCGAAGTATCCCTCGCATTCACTCTCCCTGTCTCCCTCGCTGTCTCCCTCGCTGTCTCCCTCGCTGTCTCTCTCGCTGTCTCCCACGCTGTCTCTCGCAGTCTCCCTTGCAATCTGCCTTGCAGTCTCCCTCGCAGTCTCACTCGCAGTCTCACTCGCAGTCTCTCTCGCTGTCTCCCTCGCATTCACTCTCCCTGTCTCCCTCGCTGTCTCCTTCGCTGTCTCCCTCGCTGTCTCCCTCGCTGTCTCCCTCGCAGTCTCCCTCGCAGTCTCTCTCGCTGTAGCCCTCGCAGTCTCTCTCGCAGTCTCTCTCGCAGTCTCGCTCGCTGTCTCCCTCGCTGTCTCCCTCGCAGTCTCCCTCGCAGTCTCCCTCACTGTCTCCCTCGCAGTCGCCCTCGCGGTCTCCCTCGCAGTATCTCTCGCTGTCTCCCTCGCAGTCTCTCTCGCTCTCTCCCTCGCTGTCTCTCTCGCAGACTCTCTAGCAGACTCTCTCACTGTCTCTCTCGCAGTCTCTCTCGCCGCCTCTCGCGCTGTCTCCCTCGCTGTCTCCCTAGCTGTCTCCCTCGCAGTCTCTCTCGCAGTCTCTCTCGCTGTCTCCCTCGCATTCACTCTCCGTCTCCCTCGCTGTCTCTCTCGCTGTCTCCCACGCTGTCTCTCGCAGTCTCCCTCGCAGTCTCCCTCGCAGTCTCTCACGCAGTCTCCCTCGCTGTCTCCCTCGCAGTCTCTCTCGCTGTCTCCCTCGCAGTCTCTCTCGCTGTCTCCCTCGCTGTCTCCCTCGCAGTCTCTCTCACTGACTCTTTCGCAGTCTCTCTCGCTGTCTCCCACGCAGTCTCTCTCGCTTTCTCTCTCGCTGTCTCTCTCGCAGACTCTCTCGCTGTCTCTCTCGCAGACTCTCTCGCTGTCAGTCTCGCAGTCTCTCTCGCTGCCTCTCTCGCCGTTTCCCTCGCATTTTCTCTCGCAGTCTCTCTCGCAGTCTCTCTCTCTATCTCCCTTTAAGTCTCTCTCGCAGTCTCCCTCACAGTATCCCTCGCAGACTCTCTCACAGTCTCTCTCGAAGTCTCCCTCGCATTCACTCTCCCTGTCTCCCTCGCTGTCTCTCTCGCTATCTCCCTCACTGTCTCTCTCGCAGTCTCCCTCGCAGTCTCCCTCGCAGTCTCCCTCGCAGTCTCCCTCGCAGTATCCCTCGCTGTCTCCCTCGCAGTCTCCCACGCAGTCTCCCTCGCAGTCTCTCTCGCAGTCTCTCTCGAAGTCTCCCTCTCATTCACTCTCCCTGTCTCCTTCGCTGTCTCCCTCGCTGTCTCCCTCGCTGTCTCTCACGCTGTCTCCCTCGCTGTCTCGCTCACTTTCTCTCACAGTCTCCCTTGCAGTCTCCCTTGCAGTCTCCCTCGCAGTCTCACTCGCAGTCTCTCTCGCTGTAGCCCTCGCAGTCTATCGCGCAGTCTCTCTCGCAGTCTCCCTCGCTGTCTCCCTCGCAGTCTCCCTCGCTGTCTCCCTCGCAGTCTCCCTCGCCGAATCCCTCGCAGTCTCTCTCGCTGTCTCCCTCGCATTCAACCTCCCTGTCTCCCTCGCTGTCTCCCTCGCTGTCTCTCTCGCTGTCTCCCTCGCTGTCTCTCGCAGTCTCCCTCGCAGTCTCCCTCGCAGTCTCTCTCGCTGTCGCCCTCGCAGTCTCTCTCGCAGTTTCTCTCGCATTCTCGCTCGCTATCTCCCTCGCAGTCTCCCTCGCAGTCTCCCTCGCAGTCTCTCTCGCTGTCTCCCGCGCAGTCTCTATCGCTGTCTCCATCGCTGTCTCGCTCGCTGTCTCCCTCGCAGTCTCCCTCGCAGTCTCCCTCACAGTGTCCCTCGCTGTCTCCCTCGCAGTCTCCCTCGCAGTCTCTCTCGCTGTCTCCCTCACAGTGTCCCTCGCTGTCTCCCTCGCAGTCTCCCTCGCAGTCTCTCTCGCTGTCTCTCTCGCTGTCTCTCTCGCAGTCTCTCCCGCTGTCTCCCTCGCTGTCTCTCTCGCTGTCTCTCTCGCAGTCTCTCTCGCCGCCTCTCTCGCCGCTTCTCTCGCCGCATCTCTCGCAGTCTCTCTCGCTGTCTCCCTCGCATTTTCTCTGGCAGTCTCTCTCGCAGTCTCTCTCGCTATCTCCCTTGCAGTCTCTCTCGCTGTCTCCCTCGCTGTCACCCTGGCTGTCTCTCGCAGTCTCTCTCGCAGTCTCTCTCGCCGTCTCTCTCGCAGTCACTCTCGCCATCTCCCTCGCCGTCTCTCTCGCCGTCTCTCTCGCTGTCTCTCTCGCTGTCTCTCTCGCATTCTCCCTCGCAGTCTCTCTCGCAGTCTCTCTCGCTGTAGCCCTCACAGTCTCTCTCGCAGTCTCTCTCGCAGTCTCCCTCGCTGTCTCTCTCGCTGTCTCCCACGCTGTCTCTCGCAGTCTCCCTTGCAATCTGCCTTGCAGTCTCCCTCGCAGTCTCACTCGCAGTCTCACTCGCAGTCTCTCTCGCTGTCTCCCTCGCATTCACTCTCCCTGTCTCCCTCGCTGTCTCCCTCGCTGTCTCCCTCGCTGTCTCCCTCGCTGTCTCCCTCGCAGTCTCCCTCGCAGTCTCTCTCGCTGTAGCCCTCGCAGTCTCTCTCGCAGTCTCTCTCGCAGTCTCGCTCGCTGTCTCCCTCGCTGTCTCCCTCGCAGTCTCCCTCGCAGTCTCCCTCGCTGTCTCCCTCGCAGTCGCCCTCGCAGTCTCCCTCGCAGTATCTCTCGCTGTCTCCCTCGCAGTCTCTCTCGCTCTCTCCCTCGCTGTCTCTCTCGCAGACTCTCTAGCAGACTCTCTCGCTGTCTCTCTCGCAGTCTCTCTCGACGCCTCTCGCGCTGTCTCCCTCGCTGTCTCCCTCGCTGTCTCCCTCGCAGTCTCTCTCGCAGTCTCTCTCGCTGTCTCCCTCGCATTCACTCTCCGTCTCCCTCGCTGTCTCTCTCGCTGTCTCCCACGCTGTCTCTCGCAGTCTCCCTCGCAGTCTCCCTCGCAGTCTCTCACGCAGTCTCGCTCGCTGTCTCCCTCGCTGTCTCCCTCGCAGTCTCCTTTGCTGTCTCCCTCGCAGTCTCTCTCGCTGTCTCCCTCGCAGTCTCTCTCGCTGTCTCCCTCGCTGTCTCCCTCGCAGTCTCTCTCACTGACTCTTTCGCAGTCTCTCTCGCTGTCTCCCTCGCAAGTCTCTCTCGCTGTCTCCCACGCAGTCTCTCTCGCTTTCTCTCTCGCTGTCTCTCTCGCAGACTCTCTCGCTGTCTCTCTCGCAGACTCTCTCGCTGTCACTCTCGCAGTCTCTCTCGCTGCCTCTCTCGCCGTTTCCCTCGCATTTTCTCTCGCAGTCTCCCTCGCAGACTCTCTCACAGTCTCTCTCGAAGTCTCCCTCGCATTCACTCTCCCTGTCTCCCTCGCTGTCTCTCTCGCTATCTCCCTCGCTGTCTCTCTCGCAGTCTCCCTCGCAGTCTCCCTCGCAGTCTCCCTCGCAGTCTCCCTCGCAGTATCCCTCGCTGTCTCCCTCGCAGTCTCCCACGCAGTCTCCCTCGCAGTCTCTCTCGCAGTCTCTCTCGAAGTCTCCCTCTCATTCACTCTCCCTGTCTCCTTCGCTGTCTCCCTCGCTGTCTCCCTCGCTGTCTCTCACGCTGTCTCCCTCGCTGTCTCGCTCACTTTCTCTCACAGTCTCCCTTGCAGTCTCCCTTGCAGTCTCCCTCGCAGTCTCACTCGCAGTTTCTCTCGCTGTAGCCCTCGCAGTCTATCGCGCAGTCTCTCTCGCAGTCTCCCTCGCTGTCTCCCTCGCAGTCTCCCTCGCTGTCTCCCTCGCAGTCTCCCTCGCTGTCTCCCTCGCAGTCTCCCTCGCCGAATCCCTCGCAGTCTCTCTCGCTGTCTCCCTCGCATTCACCCTCCCTGTCTCCCTCGCTGTCTCCCTCGCTGTCTCTCTCGCTGTCTCCCTCGCTGTCTCTCGCAGTCTCCCTCGCAGTCTCCCTCGCAGTCTCTCTCGCTGTCGCCCTCGCAGTCTCTCTCGCAGTTTCTCTCGCATTCTCGCTCGCTGTCTCCCTCACAGTGTCCCTCGCTGTCTCCCTCGCAGTCTCCCTCGCAGTCTCTCTCGCTGTCTCCCTCACAGTGTCCCTCGCTGTCTCCCTCGCAGTCTCCCTCGCAGTCTCTCTCGCTGTCTCTCTCGCTGTCTCTCTCGCAGTCTCTCCCGCTGTCTCCCTCGCTGTCTCTCTCGCAGCCTCTCTCGCCGCTTCTCTCGCCGCATCTCTCGCAGTCTCTCTCGCTGTCTCCCTCGCATTTTCTCTGGCAGTCTCTCTCGCAGTCTCTCTCGCTATCTCCCTTGCAGTCTCTCTCGCTGTCTCCCTCGCTGTCTCCCTCGCTGTCACCCTGGCAGTCTCTCGCAGTCTCTCTCGCAGTCTCCCTCGCTGTCTCCCTCGCAGTCTCCCTCGCTGTCTCCCTCGCAGTCTCCCTCGCCGAATGCCTCGCAGTCTCTCTCGCTGTCTCCCTCGCATTCACCCTCCCTGTCTCCCTCGCTGTCTCCCTCGCTGTCTCTCTCGCTGTCTCCCTCGCTGTCTCTCGCAGTCTCCCTCGCAGTCTCCCTCGCAGTCTCTCTCGCTGTCGCCCTCGCAGTCTCTCTCGCAGTTTCTCTCGCATTCTCGCTCGCTGTCTCCCTCGCAGTCTCCCTCGCAGTCTCCCTCGCAGTCTCTCTCGCTGTCTCCCACGCAGTCTCTATCGCTGTCTCCCTCGCTGTCTCGCTCGCTGTCTCCCTCGCAGTCTCCCTCGCAGTCTCCCTCACAGTGTCCCTCGCTGTCTCCCTCACAGTCTCCCTCGCAGTCTCTCTCGCTGTCTCCCTCACAGTGTCCCTCGCTGTCTCCCTCGCAGTCTCCCTCGCAGTCTCTCTCGCTGTCTCTCTCGCTGTCTCTCTCGCAGTCTCTCCCGCTGTCTCCCTCGCTGTCTCTCTCGCTGTCTCTCTCGCTGTCTCTCTCGCCGCCTCTCTCGCCGCTTCTCTCGCCGCATCTCTCGCAGTCTCTCTCGCTGTCTCCCTCGCATTTTCTCTGGCAGTCTCTCTCGCAGTCTCTCTCGCTATCTCCCTTGCAGTCTCTCTCGCTGTCTCCCTCGCTGTCTCCCTCGCTGTCACCCTGGCAGTCTCTCGCAGTCTCTCTCGCAGTCTCTCTCGCCGTCTCTCTCGCAGTCACTCTCGCCATCTCCCTCGCCGTCTCTCTCGCCGTCTCTCTCGCTGTCTCTCTCGCTGTCTCTCTCGCATTCTCCCTCGCAGTCTCTCTCGCAGTCTCTCTCGCTGTAGCCCTCACAGTCTCTCTCGCAGTCTCTCTCGCAGTCTCCCTCGCTGTCTCTCTCGCTGTCTCCCACGCTGTCTCTCGCAGTCTCCCTTGCAATCTGCCTTGCAGTCTCCCTCGCAGTCTCACTCGCAGTCTCACTCGCAGTCTCTCTCGCTGTCTCGCTCGCATTCACTCTCCCTGTCTCCCTCGCTGTCTCCCTCGCTGTCTCCCTCACTGTCTCCCTCGCTGTCTTCCTCGCAGTCTCCCTCGCAGTCTCTCTCGCTGTAGCCCTCGCAGTCTCTCTTCGCAGTCTCTCTCGCAGTCTCGCTCGCTGTCTCCCTCGCTGTCTCCCTCGCAGTCTCCCTCGCAGTCTCCCTCGCTGTCTCCCTCGCTGTCTCCCTCGCTGTCACCCTGGCAGTCTCTCGCAGTCTCTCTCGCAGTCTCTCTCGCCATCTCTCTCGCAGTCACTCTCGCCATCTCCCTCGCCGTCTCTCTCGCCGTCTCTCTCGCTGTCTCTCTCGCTGTCTCTCTCGCATTCTCCCTCGCAGTCTCTCTCGCAGTCTCTCTCGCTGTAGCCCTCACAGTCTCTCTCGCAGTCTCTCTCGCAGTCTCCCTCGCTGTCTCTCTCACTGTCTCCCACGCTGTCTCTCGCAGTCTCCCTTGCAATCTGCCTTGCAGTCTCCCTCGCAGTCTCACTCGCAGTCTCACTCGCAGTCTCTCTCGCTGTCTCCCTCGCATTCACTCTCCCTGTCTCCCTCGCTGTCTCCCTCGCTGTCTCCCTCACTGTCTCCCTCGCTGTCTTCCTCGCAGTCTCCCTCGCAGTCTCTCTCGCTGTAGCCCTCGCAGTCTCTCTTCGCAGTCTCTCTCGCAGTCTCGCTCGCTGTCTCCCTCGCTGTCTCCCTCGCAGTCTCCCTCGCAGTCTCCCTCGCTGTCTCCCTCGCAGTCGCCCTCGCAGTCTCCCTCGCAGTATCTCTCGCTGTCTCCCTCGCAGTCTCTCTCGCTCTCTCCCTCGCTGTCTCTCTCGCAGACTCTCTAGCAGACTCTCTCGCTGTCTCTCTCGCAGTCTCTCTCGACGCCTTTCGCGCTGTCTCCCTCGCTGTCTCCCTCGCTGTCTCCCTCGCAGTCTCTCTCGCAGTCTCTCTCGCTGTCTCCCTCGCATTCACTCTCCGTCTCCCTCGCTGTCTCTCTCGCTGTCTCCCACGCTGTCTCTCGCAGTCTCCCTCGCAGTCTCCCTCGCAGTCTCTCACGCAGTCTCGCTCGCTGTCTCCCTCGCTGTCTCCCTCGCAGTCTCCCTCGCTGTCTCCCTCGCAGTCTCTCTCACTGACTCTTTCGCAGTCTCTCTCGCTGTCTCCCTCGCAAGTCTCTCTCGCTGTCTCCCACGCAGTCTCTCTCGCTGTCTCTCTCGCAGACTCTCTCGCTGTCTCTCTCGCAGACTCTCTCGCTGTCACTCTCGCAGTCTCTCTCGCTGCCTCTCTCGCCGTTTCCCTCGCATTTTCTCTCGCAGTCTCCCTCGCAGACTCTCTCACAGTCTCTCTCGAAGTTTCCCTCGCATTCACTCTCCCTGTCTCCCTCGCTGTCTCTCTCGCTATCTCCCTCGCTGTCTCTCTCGCAGTCTCCCTCGCAGTCTCCCTCGCAGTCTCCCTCGCAGTATCCCTCGCTGTCTCCCTCGCAGTCTCCCACGCAGTCTCCCTCGCAGTCTCTCTCGCAGTCTCTCTCGAAGTCTCCCTCTCATTCACTCTCCCTGTCTCCCTCGCTGTCTCCCTCGCTGTCTCCCTCGCTGTCTCTCACGCTGTCTCCCTCGCTGTCTCGCTCACTTTCTCTCACAGTCTCCCTTGCAGTCTCCCTTGCAGTCTCCCTCGCAGTCTCACTCGCAGTCTCTCTCGCTGTAGCCCTCGCAGTCTATCGCGCAGTCTCTCTCGCAGTCTCCCTCGCTGTCTCAATCGCAGTCTCCCTCGCCGAATCCCTCGCAGTCTCTCTCGCTGTCTCCCTCGCATTCACCCTCCCTGTCTCCCTCGCTGTCTCCCTCGCTGTCTCTCTCGCTGTCTCCCTCGCTGTCTCTCGCAGTCTCCCTCGCAGTCTCCCTCGCAGTCTCTCTCGCTGTCGCCCTCGCAGTCTCTCTCGCAGTTTCTCTCGCATTCTCGCTCGCTGTCTCCCTCGCAGTCTCCCTCGCAGTCTCCCTCGCAGTCTCTCTCGCTGTCTCCCGCGCAGTCTCTATCGCTGTCTCCCTCGCTGTCTCGCTCGCTGTCTCCCTCGCAGTCTCCCTCGCAGTCTCCCTCACAGTGTCCCTCGCTGTCTCCCTCGCAGTCGCCCTCGCAATCTCTCTCGCTGTCTCTCTCGCTGTCTCTCTCGCAGCCTCTCCCGCTGTCTCCCTCGCTGTCTCTCTCGCTGTCTCTCTCGCAGTCTCTCTCGCCGCCTCTCTCGCCGCTTCTCTCGCCGCATCTCTCGCCGTCTCTCTCGCTATCTCCCTCGCATTTTCTCTGGCAGTCTCTCTCGCAGTCTCTCTCGCTATCTCCCTTGCAGTCTCTCTCGCTGTCTCCCTCGCTGTCTCCCTCGCTGTCACCCTGGCAGTCTCTCGCAGTCTCTCTCGCAGTCTCTCTCGCCGTCTCTCTCGCAGTCACTCTCGCCATCTCCCTCGCCGTCTCTCTCGCCGTCTCTCTCGCTGTCTCTCTCGCTATCTCTCTCGCTGTCTCTCTCGCTGTCTCTCTCGCATTCTCCCTCGCAGTCTCTCTCGCAGTCTCTCTCGCTGTAGCCCTCACAGTCTCTCTCGCAGTCTCTCTCGCAGTCTCCCTCGCTGTCTCTCTCGCTGTCTCCCACGCTGTCTCTCGCAGTCTCCCTTGCAATCTGCCTTGCAGTCTCCCTCGCAGTCTCACTCGCAGTCTCACTCGCAGTCTCTCTCGCTGTCTCCCTCGCATTCACTCTCCCTGTCTCCCTCGCTGTCTCCCTCGCTGTCTCCCTTGCTGTCTCCCTCGCAGTCTCCCTCGCAGTCTCTCTCGCTGTAGCCCTCGCAGTCTCTCTCGCAGTCTCTCTAGCAGTCTCGCTCGCTGTCTCCCTCGCTGTCTCCCTCGCAGTCTCCCTCGCAGTCTCCCTCGCTGTCTCCCTCGCAGTCGCCCTCGCAGTCTCCCTCGCAGTATCTCTCGCTGTCTCCCTCGCAGTCTCTCTCGCTCTCTCCCTTGCTATCTCTCTCGCAGACTCTCTAGCAGACTCTCTCGCTGTCTCTCTCGCAGTCTCTCTCGACGCCTCTCGCGCTGTCTCCCTCGCATTCACTCTCCGTCTCCCTCGCTGTCTCTCTCGCTGTCTCCCACGCTGTCTCTCGCAGTCTCCCTCGCAGTCTCCCTCGCAGTCTCTCACGCAGTCTCGCTCGCTGTCTCCCTCGCTGTCTCCCTCGCAGTCTCCCTCGCTGTCTCCCTCGCAGTCTCTCTCGCTGTCTCCCTCGCAGTCTCTCTCGCTGTCTCCCTCGCTGTCTCCCTCGCAGTCTCTCTCACTGACTCTTTCGCAGTCTCTCTCGCTGTCTCCCTCGCAAGTCTCTCTCGCTGTCTCCCACGCAGTCTCTCTCGCTTTCTCTCTCGCTGTCTCTCTCGCAGACTCTCTCGCTGTCTCTCTCGCAGACTCTCTCGCTGTCACTCTCGCAGTCTCTCTCGCTGCCTCTCTCGCCGTTTCCCTCGCATTTTCTCTCGCAGTCTCTCTCGCAGTCTTTCTCCCTATCTCCCTTTAAGTCTCTCTCGCAGTCTCCCTCACAGTCTCCCTCGCAGACTCTCTCACAGTCTCTCTCGATGTCTCCCTCGCATTCACTCTCCCTGTCTCCCTCGCTGTCTCTCTCGCTATCTCCCTCGCTGTCTCTCTCGCAGTCTCCCTCGCAGTCTCCCTCGCAGTCTCCCTCGCAGTCTCCCTCGCAGTATCCCTCGCTGTCTCCCTCGCAGTCTCCCACGCAGTCTCCCTCGCAGTCTCTCTCGCACTCTCTCTCGAAGTCTCCCTCTCATTCACTCTCCCTGTCTCCCTCGCTGTCTCCCTCGCTGTCTCCCTCACTGTCTCTCACGCTATCTCTCTCGCTGTCTCTCTCGCTGTCTCTCTCGCATTCTCCCTCGCTGTCTCTCTGGCAGTCTCTCTCGCTGTAGCCCTCACAGTCTCTCTCGCAGTCTCTCTCGCTGTCTCCCTCGCATTCACTCTCCCTGTCTCCCTCGCTGTCTCTCTCGCTGTCTCCCTCGCTGTCTCTCGCATTCTCTCTCCCTGTAGCCCTCGCAGTCTCTCTCGTAGTCTACCTCGCTGTCTCCCTTGCAGTCTCCCTCGTAGTCTCCCTCGATGTTTCCCTCGCAGTCTCTCTCGCTGTCTCCCTCGCTGTCTCCCTCGCAGTCTCCCTCGCCGACTCCCTCGCAGTCTCTCTCGCTGTCTCTCACGCAGTCTCCCTTGCTGTCTAGCCCTCGCAGGATCTCACGACGTCTCTCTTGCTGTCTCCCTCGCTGTCTCTCTCGCAGTCTCCCTTGCTGTCTCCCTCGCTGGCTCTCACGACGTCTCCCTCGCAGTCTCCCTCGCAGTCTCCCTCGCAGTCTCTCTCGCTGTCTCCCTCGCTGTCTCCCTCGCAGACTCTCTCGCTGTCTCTCTCGCAGTCTCTCTCACTGTCTCTCTCGATGTCTCTCTCTCAGTATCTCTCGCTGTCTCCCTCGCAGTCTCTCTCGCTCTCTCCCTCGCTGCCTCTCTCGCATACTCTCTAGCAGACTCTCTCGCTGTCTCTCTCGCAGTCTCTCTCGCCGCCTCTCGCGCTGTCTCCCTCGCTGTCTCCCTCGCTGTCTCCCTCGCTGTCTCCCTCGCAGTCTCTCTCGCAGTCTCTCTCGCTGTCTCCCTCGCATTCACTCTCCGTCTCCCTCGCTGTCTTTCTCGCTGTCTCCCTCGCTGTCTCTCGCAGTCTCCCTCGCAGTCTCCCTCGCAGTCTCTCTCGCTGTCTCCCTCGCAGTCTCTCTCGCTGTCTCCCTCGCTGTCTCCCTCGCAGTCTCTCTCGCTGACTCTTTCGCAGTCTCTCTCGCTGTCTCCCTCGCAAGTCTCTCTCGCTGTCTCTCTCACTGTCTCTCTCGCAGACTCTCTCGCTGTCTCTCTCGCAGACTCTCTCGCTGTCACTCTCGCAGTCTCTCTCGCTGCCTCTCTCGCCGTTTCCCTCGCATTTTCTCTCGCATTCTCTCTCGCAGTCTGTCTCTCCATCTCCCTTGCAGTCTCTCTCGCAGTCTCCCTCACAGTCTCCCTCGCAGACTCTCTCGCAGTCTCTCTCGCAGTGTCTCTCACAGTCTCTCTCGAAGTCTCCCTCGCATTCACTCTCCCTGTCTCCCTCGCTGTCTCTCTCGCTATCTCCCTCGCTGTCTCTCTCGCAGTCTCCCTCGCAGTCTCCCACGCAGTCTCCCTCGCAGTCTCTCTCGCAGTCTCTGTCGAAGTCTCCCTCTCATTCACTCTCCCTGTCTCCCTTGCTGTCTCCCTCGCTGTCTCCCTCGCTGTCTCTCACGCTCTCTCCCTCGCTGTCTCGCTCACTTTCTCTCACAGTCTCCCTTGCAGTCTCCCTTGCAGTCTCCCTCGCAGTCTCACTCGCAGTCTCTCTCGCTGTAGCCCTCGCAGTCTATTGTGCAGTCTCTCTCGCAGTCTCCCTCGCTGTCTCCCTCGCAGTCTCCCTCGCTGTCTCCCTCGCAGTCTCCCTCGCCGAATCCCTCGCAGTCTCTCTCGCTGTCTCCCTCGCATTCACCCTCCCTGTCTCCCTCGCTGTCTCCCTCGCTGTCTCTCTCGCTGTCTCCCTCGCTGTCTCTCGCAGTCTCCCTCGCAGTCTCCCTCGCAGTCTCTCTCGCTGTCGCCCTCGCAGTTTCTCTCGCAGTTTCTCTCGCAGTCTCGCTCGCTGTCTCCCTCGCAGTCTCCCTCGCAGTCTCCCTCGCAGTCTCTCTCGCTGTCTCCCGCGCAGTCTCTATCGCTGTCTCCCTCGCTGTCTCGCTCGCTGTCTCCCTCGCAGTCTCCCTCGCAGTCTCCCTCACAGTGTCCCTCGCTGTCTCCCTCGCAGTCTCCCTCGCAGTCTCTCTTGCTGTCTCTCTCGCTGTCTCTCTCGCAGTCTCTCTCGCTGTCTCCCTCGCTGTCTCTCTCGCTGTCTCTCTCGCAGTCTCTCTCGCCGCCTCTCTCGCCGCATCTCTCGCAGTCTCTCTCGCTGTTTCCCTCGCATTTTCTCTCGCAGTCTCTCTCGCAGTCTCTCTCGCTATCTCCCTTGCAGTCTCTCTCGCTGTCTCCCTCGCTGTCTCCCTCGCTGTCACCCTCGCAGTCCCTCGCAGTCTCTCTCGCAGTCTCTCTCGCCGTCTCTCTCGCAGTCACTCTCGCCATCTCCCTCGCCGTCTCTCTCGCCGTCTCTCTCGCTATCTCTCTCGCTGTCTCTCTCGCTGTCTCTCTCGCAGTCTCCCTCGCCGTCTCTCTCGCGGTCTCTCTCGCTGTAGCCCTCACAGTCTCTCTCGCAGTCTCCCTCGCAGTCTCCCTCGCAGTCTCCCTCGCAGTCTCCCTCGCAGTCTCCCTCGCTGTCTCCCTCGCAGTCTCTCTCGCTGTCTCCCTCGCATTCACTCTCCCTGTCTCCCTCGCTGTCTCTCTCGCTGTCTCCCTCGCTGTCTCTCGCATTCTCTCTCCCTGTAGCCCTCGCAGTCTCTCTCATAGTCTCCCTCGCTGTCTCCCTTGCAGTCTCCCTCGCAGTCTCCCTCGATGTCTCCCTCGCAGTCCCTCTCGCTGTATCCCTCGCTGTCTCCCTCGCAGTCTCTCTCGCTGTCTCTCTCGCAGTCTCCCTTGCTGTCTCCCTCGCAGGCTCTCACGACGTCTCTCTCGCTGTCTCACTCGCAGTCTCACTCGCAGTCTCTCTCGCTGTCTCCCTCGCAGTCTATCTCGCTTTCTCCCTCGCTGTCACTCTCGCAGACTCTCTCGCTGTCACTCTCGCAGTCACTCTCGCCGCCTCTCTCGCCGCCTCTCTCGCCGTCTCCCTCGCATTTTCTCTCGCAGTCTCTCTCGCAGTCTCTCTCTCTATCTCCCTTGCAGTCTCTCTCGCTGTCTCCATCGCTGTCTAACTCGCTGTCTACCTCGCATTCTCTCTCACAGTCTCTCTCTCGCTGTTTCTCTCGCTGTCTCCGTCGCATTTTCTCTCGCAGTCTCTCTCGCAGTCTCTCTTGCTATCTCCCTTGCAGTTTCTCTCGTAGTCTCCCTCGCTGTCTCCCTCGCAGTCTCCCTCGCAGTCTCCCTCGCAGTCTCCCTCGCTGTCTCCCTCACAGTCTCCCTCGCAGTCTCCCTCGCAGTCTCTCTCGTAGTCTCCCTCGCATTCACTCTCCCTGTCTCCCTCGCTGTCTGTGTCGCTGTCTCCCTCGCTGTCTCCCTCGCAGTCTCCCTCGCTGTCTCCCTCACAGTCTCCCTTGCAGTCTCCCTCGCAGTCTCTCTCACATTCTCTCTCGAAGTCTCCCTCGCAGTCACTCTCCCTGTCTCCCTCGCTATCTCTCTCGCTGTCTCCCTCGCAGTCTCTCTCGCTGTCTCCCTCGCTGTCTCCCTCGCAGTCTCTCTCGCTGTCTCTCTCGCTGTCTCCCTCGAATTCACACTCCGTCTCCCTCGCTGTCTCTCTCACTGTCTCCCTCGCTGTCTCTCGCAGTCTCCCTCGCAGTCTCCCTCTCAGTCTCTATCGCAGTCTCTCTCGCAGTCTCGCTCGCTGTCTCCCTCGCAGTCTCCCTCGCAGTCACCCTCGCTGTCTCCCTCGCAGTCTCTCTCGCTGTCTCCCTCGCTGTCTCGCTCGCAGTCTCTCTCGCTGACTCTCTCGCAGTCTCTCTCGCTGTCTCCCTCGCAAGTCTCTCTCGCTGTCTCTCTCGCTCTCTCTCTCACAGAATCTCTCGCTGTCTCCCTCGCAGTCTCTCTCGCTGACTCTCTCGCAGTCTGTCTCGCTGTCTCCCTCGCAAGTCTCTCTCGCTGTCTCTCTCGCTGTCTCTCTCACTGTCTCCCTCGCTGTCTCCCTCGCTGTCTCTCGCAGTCTCCCTTGCAGTCTCCCTCGCAGTCTCCCTCGCTTTCGCCCTCGCAGTCTCCCTCGCTGTCTCCCTCGCAGTCTCCCTAGCCGACTCCCTCGCAGTCTCTGTCGCTGTCTCCCTCGCATTCACTCTCCCTGTCTCTCTCGCTGTCTCCCTCGCAGTCTCCCTCGCCGACTCCCTCGCAGTCTCTGCCGCTGTCTCCCTCGCATTCACTCTCCCTGTCTCCCTCGCTGTCTCCCTCGCAGACTCCCTCACAGTCACCCTCGCAGTCTCTCTCGCTGTAGCCCTCGCAGTCTCTCTCGCAGTCTCTCTCGCATCTCGCTCGCTGTCTCCCTCGTATTCTCCCTCGCAGTCTCCCTCGCAGTTTCCTTCGCAGTCTCCTCGCTGTCTCCCTCGCAGTCTGTCTCGCTGTCTCCCTCGCTGTATCGCTCGCTGTCTCCCTCGCAGTCTCCCTCGCAGTCTCTCTCGCTGTCTCTCTCGCTGTCTCTCTCGCAGTCTCTCTCACTGTCTCTCTCGCTGTCTGTCTCGCAGTCTCTCTCGCTCTCTCACTCGCTGTCTCTCTCGCAGACTCTCTCGCAGACTCTCTCGCAGTCTCTCTCGCCGCCTCTCTCACCGCCTCTCTCGCCGTCTCTCTCGCAGTCTCTCTCGCTGTCTCCCTCGCATTTACTCTCGCAGTCTCTCTCGCAGTCTCACTCGCTATCTCCCTTGCAGTCTCTCTCGCTGTCTCCCTCGCTGTCTCCCTCGCTGTCTCCCTCGCTGTCACCCTCGCAGTCTCTCGCAGTCTCTCTCGCAGTCTCTCTCGCAGTGTCTCTCGACGTCTCTCTCGCAGTCACTCTCGCCATCTCCCTCGCCGTATCTCTTGCCATCTGTCTCGCCGTCTCTCTCGCAGTCGCTCTCGCAGTCTCTCTCGTTGTCTCTCTCGCTGTCTCTCTTGCAGTCTCCCTCGCAGTCTCTCTCGCTGTCTCTCTCGCTGTCTCTCTCGCAGTCTCTCTGGCTGTCTCTTTCAAAGTCTCCCTCGCAGTCTCCCTCGCAGTCTCCCTCTCAGTCTCTATCGCAGTCTCTCTCGCAGTCTCGCTCGCTGTCTCCCTCGCTGTCTCCCTCGCAGTCTCTCTCGCTGTCTCCCTCGCTGTCTCGCTCGCAGTCTCTCTCGCTGACTCTCTCGCAGTCTCTCTCGCTGTCTCCCTCGCAAGTCTCTCTCGCTGTCTCTCTCGCTCTCTCTCTCACAGAATCTCTCGCTGTCTCCCTCGCAGTCTCTCTCGCTGACTCTCTCGCAGTCTGTCTCGCTGTCTCCCTCGCAAGTCTCTCTCGCTGTCTCTCTCGCTGTCTCTCTCACTGTCTCCCTCGCTGTCTCCCTCGCTGTCTCTCGCATTCTCCCTTGCAGTCTCCCTCGCAGTCACCCTCGCTGTCTCCCTCGCAGTCTCTCTCGCTGTCTCCCTCGCTGTCTCGCTCGCAGTCTCTCTCGCTGACTCTCTCGCAGTCTCTCTCGCTGTCTCCCTCGCAAGTCTCTCTCGCTGTCTCTCTCGCTCTCTCTCTCACAGAATCTCTCGCTGTCTCCCTCGCAGTCTCTCTCGCTGACTCTCTCGCAGTCTGTCTCGCTGTCTCCCTCGCAAGTCTCTCTCGCTGTCTCTCTCGCTGTCTCTCTCACTGTCTCCCTCGCTGTCTCCCTCGCTGTCTCTCGCAGTCTCCCTTGCAGTCTCCCTCGCAGTCTCCCTCGCTTTCGCCCTCGCAGTCTCCCTCGCTGTCTCCCTCGCAGTCTCCCTAGCCGACTCCCTCGCAGTCTCTGTCGCTGTCTCCCTCGCATTCACTCTCCCTGTCTCTCTCGCTGTCTCCCTCGCAGTCTCCCTCGCCGACTCCCTCGCAGTCTCTGCCGCTGTCTCCCTCGCATTCACTCTCCCTGTCTCCCTCGCTGTCTCCCTCGTTGTCTCCCGCAGTCTCCCTCGCAGTCTCCCTCGCAGACTCCCTCACAGTCACCCTCGCAGTCTCTCTCGCTGTAGCCCTCGCAGTCTCTCTCGCAGTCTCTCTCGCATCTCGCTCGCTGTCTCCCTCGTATTCTCCCTCGCAGTCTCCCTCGCAGTTTCCTTCGCAGTCTCCTCGCTGTCTCCCTCGCAGTCTGTCTCGCTGTCTCCCTCGCTGTATCGCTCGCTGTCTCCCTCGCAGTCTCCCTCGCAGTCTCTCTCGCTGTCTCTCTCGCTGTCTCTCTCGCAGTCTCTCTCACTGTCTCTCTCGCTGTCTGTCTCGCAGTCTCTCTCGCTCTCTCACTCGCTGTCTCTCTCGCAGACTCTCTCGCAGACTCTCTCGCAGTCTCTCTCGCCGCCTCTCTCACCGCCTCTCTCGCCGTCTCTCTCGCAGTCTCTCTCGCTGTCTCCCTCGCATTTACTCTCGCAGTCTCTCTCGCAGTCTCACTCGCTATCTCCCTTGCAGTCTCTCTCGCTGTCTCCCTCGCTGTCTCCCTCACTGTCTCCCTCGCTGTCACCCTCGCAGTCTCTCGCAGTCTCTCTCGCAGTCTCTCTCGCAGTGTCTCTCGACGTCTCTCTCGCAGTCACTCTCGCCATCTCCCTCGCCGTATCTCTTGCCATCTGTCTCGCCGTCTCTCTCGCAGTCGCTCTCGCAGTCTCTCTCGTTGTCTCTCTCGCTGTCTCTCTTGCAGTCTCCCTCGCAGTCTCTCTCGCTGTCTCTCTCGCAGTCTCTCTCGCTGTCTCTCTGGCTGTCTCTGTCAAAGTCTCCCTCGCAGTCTCCCTCGCAGTCTCCCTCTCAGTCTCTATCGCAGTCTCTCTCGCAGTCTCGCTCGCTGTCTCCCTCGCAGTCTCCCTCGCAGTCACCCTCGCTGTCTCCCTCGCAGTCTCTCTCGCTGTCTCCCTCGCTGTCTCGCTCGCAGTCTCTCTCGCTGACTCTCTCGCAGTCTCTCTCGCTGTCTCCCTCGCAAGTCTCTCTCGCTGACTCTCTCGCAGTCTGTCTCGCTGTCTCCCTCGCAAGTCTCTCTCGCTGTCTCTCTCGCTGTCTCTCTAACTGTCTCCCTCGCTGTCTCCCTCGCTGTCTCTCGCATTCTCCCTTGCAGTCTCCCTCGCAGTCTCCCTCGCTTTCGCCCTCGCAGTCTCCCTCGCTGTCTCCCTCGCAGTCTCCCTAGCCGACTCCCTCGCAATCTCTGTCGCTGTCTCCCTCGCATTCACTCTCCCTGTCTCTCTCGCTGTCTCCCTCGCAGTCTCCCTCGTTAACTCCCTCGCAGTCTCTGCCGCTGTCTCCCTCGCATTCACTCTCCCTGTCTCCCTCGCTGTCTCCCTCGTTGTCTCCCGCAGTCTCCCTCGCAGTCTCCCTCGCAGACTCCCTCACAGTCACCCTCGGAGTCTCTCTCGCTGTAGCCCTCGCAGTCTCTCTCGCAGTCTCTCTCGCATCTCGCTCGCTGTCTCCCTCGTATTCTCCCTCGCAGTCTCCCTCGCAGTTTCCTTCGCAGTCTCCTCGCTGTCTCCCTCGCAGTCTGTCTCGCTGTCTCCTTCGCTGTATCGCTCGCTGTCTCCCTCGCAGTCTCCCTCGCAGTCTCTCTCGCTGTCTCTCTCGCTGTCTCTCTCGCAGTCTCTCTCGCTGTCTCTCTCGCTGTCTGTCTCGCAGTCTCTCTCGCTCTCTCACTCGCTGTCTCTCTTGCAGACTCTCTCGCAGACTCTCTCGCAGTCTCTCTCGCCGCCTCTCTCACCGCCTCTCTCGCCGTCTCTCTCGCAGTCTTTCTCGCTGTCTCCCTCGCATTTACTCTCGCAGTCTCTCTCGCAGTCTCACTCGCTATCTCCCTTGCAGTCTCTCTCGCTGTCTCCCTCGCTGTCTCCCTCGCTGTCACCCTCGCAGTCTCTCGCAGTCTCTCTCGCAGTCTCTCTCGCAGTCTCTCTCGCAGTGTCTCTCGACGTCTCTCTCGCAGTCACTCTCGCCATCTCCCTCGCCGTATCTCTTGCCATCTGCCTCGCCGTCTCTCTCGCAGTCGCTCTCGCAGTCTCTCTCGTTGTCTCTCTCGCTGTCTCTCTTGCAGTCTCTCTCGCAGTCTCTCTCGCTGTCTCTCTCGCTGTCTCTCTCGCTGTCTCTCTGGCTGTCTCTTTCAAAGTCTCCCTCGCAGTCTCTCTCGCTGTCTCTCTCGCAGTGTCCCTCGCAGTCTCTATCGCAGTCTCCCTCACAGTCTCCCTTGCAGTCTCCCTCGCAGTCTCTCTCGCAGTCTCTCTCGCAGTCTCTCTCGCTGTCCCCTCGCATTCACTCTCCCTGTCTCCCTCGCTGTCTCTCTCGCTGTCTCCCTCGCTGTCTCTCTCGCAGTCTCCCTCGCAGTTTCCCTCGCAGTCGCCCTCGCAGTCTCCCTTGCAGTCTCCCTTGCAGTCTCCCTCGCAGTCTCACTCGCAGTCTCTCTCGCTGTAGCCCTCGCAGTCTCTCACGCAGTCTCTCTCGCAGTCTCCCTCGCTGTCTCCCTCGCAGTCTCCCTCACCGTCTCCCTCGCAGTCACCCTCGCCGACTCCCTCGCAGTCTCTCTCGCTGTCTCACTCGCATTCACTCTCCCTGTCTCCCTCGCTGTCTCTCTCGCTGTCTCCCTCGCTGTCTCTCTCGCAGTCTCCCTCGCAGTTTCCCTCGCAGTCGCCCTCGCAGTCTCCCTTGCAGTCTCCCTTGCAGTCTCCCTCGCAGTCTCACTCGCAGTCTCTCTCGCTGTAGCCCTCGCAGTCTCTCACGCAGTCTCTCTCGCAGTCTCCCTCGCTGTCTCCCTCGCAGTCTCCCTCACCGTCTCCCTCGCAGTCACCCTCGCCGACTCCCTCGCAGTCTCTCTCGCTGTCTCACTCGCATTCACTCTCCCTGTCTCCCTCGCTGTCTCTCCCGCTGTCTCCCTCGCTGTCTCTCGCAGTCTCCCTCACAGTCTCCCTCGCAGTCTCCCTCGCAGTCTCCCTCGCAGTCTCCCTCGCAGTCTCCCTCGCAGTTTCTCTCGCAGTCCCGCTCGCTGTCTCCTTCGCAGTCTCCCTCGCAGTCTCCCTCGCAGTCTCCCTCGCTGTCACCCTCGCAGTCTCTATCGATGTCTCCCTCGCTGTCTCGCTTGCTGTCTACCTCGCAGTCTCCCTCGCAGTCTCCCTCGCAGTCTCCCACGCTGTCTCCCTCGCATTCTCTCTCGCACACTCTCTCGCTGTCTCTCTCGCCGTCTCTCTCGCTGTCTCTCTCGCAGTCTCTCTCGCTGTCTCTCTCGCTGTCTCTCTCGCAGTCTCTCTCGCTGTCTCACCCGCTGACTCTCTCGCAGACTCTCTCGCCGTATCTCTCGCAGTCTCTCTCGCTGTCTCCCTTGCATTTTCTCTCACTGTCACCCTCGCAGTCTCCCTCGCAGTCTCCCTCGCTGTAGCCCTCGCAGTCTCTCTCGCAGTCTCTCTCGCAGTCTCCCTCGCAGTCTCCCTCGCGGTCTCCCTCGCTGTCTCCCTCGCAGTCTCCCTCGCCGACTCCCTCGCAGTCTCTCTCGCTGTCTCCCTCGCATTCACTCTCCCTGTCTCCCTCGCTGTCTCCCTAGCTGTCTCTCGCAGTATCCCTCGCAGTTTCCCTCGCAGTCTCCCTCGCAGTCTCCCTCGCTGTAGCCCTCGCAGTCTCTCTCGCAGTCTCTCTCGCACTCTCGCTCACTGTCTCCCTCGCAGTCTCCCTCGCAGTCTCCCTCGCAGTCTCCCTTGCAGTCTCCCTCGCAGTCTCTCTCGCAGTCTCTCTCGCAGTCTCTCTCGAAGTCCCCTCGCATTCACTCTCCCTGTCTCCCTCGCTGTCTCTCTCGCTGTCTCCCTCGCTGTCTCTCTCGCAGTCTCCCTCGCAGTCTCCCTCGCAGTCGCCCTCGCAGTCTCCCTTGCAGTCTCCCTTGCAGTCTCCCTCGCAGTCTCACTCGCAGTCTCTCTTGCTGTAGCCCTCGCAGTCTCTCACGCAGTCTCTCTCGCAGTCTCCCTCGCTGTCTCCCTCGCAGTCTCCCTCACCGTCTCCCTTGCAGTCACCCTCGCCGACTCCCTCGCAGTCTCTCTCGCTGTCTCACTCGCATTCACTCTCCCTGTCTGCCTCGCTGTCTCTCCCGCTGTCTCCCTCGCTGTCTCTCGCAGTCTCCCTCACAGTCTCCCTCGCAGTCTCCCTCGCAGTCTCCCTCGCAGTCTCCCTCGCAGTTTCTCTCGCAGTCCCGCTCGCTGTCTCCCTCGCAGTCTCCCTCGCAGTCTCCCTCGCAGTCTCCCTCGCAGTCTCCCTCGCTGTCACCCTCGCAGTCTCTATCGATGTCTCCCTCGCTGTCTCGCTTGCTGTCTGCCTCGCAGTCTCCCTCGCAGTCTCTCTCGCAGTCTCTCTCGCATCTCGCTCGCTGTCTCCCTCGTATTCTCCCTCGCAGTCTCCCTCGCAGTTTCCTTCGCAGTCTCCTCGCTGTCTCCCTCGCAGTCTGTCTCGCTGTCTCCCTCGCTGTATCGCTCGCTGTCTCCCTCGCAGTCTCCCTCGCAGTCTCTCTCGCTGTCTCTCTCGCTGTCTCTCTCGCAGTCTCTCTCACTGTCTCTCTCGCTGTCTGTCTCGCAGTCTCTCTCGCTCTCTCACTCGCTGTCTCTCTCGCAGACTCTCTCGCAGACTCTCTCGCAGTCTCTCTCGCCGCCTCTCTCACCGCCTCTCTCGCCGTCTCTCTCGCAGTCTCTCTCGCTGTCTCCCTCGCATTTACTCTCGCAGTCTCTCTCGCAGTCTCACTCGCTATCTCCCTTGCAGTCTCTCTCGCTGTCTCCCTCGCTGTCTCCCTCACTGTCTCCCTCGCTGTCACCCTCGCAGTCTCTCGCAGTCTCTCTCGCAGTCTCTCTCGCAGTGTCTCTCGACGTCTCTCTCGCAGTCACTCTCGCCATCTCCCTCGCCGTATCTCTTGCCATCTGTCTCGCCGTCTCTCTCGCAGTCGCTCTCGCAGTCTCTCTCGTTGTCTCTCTCGCTGTCTCTCTTGCAGTCTCCCTCGCAGTCTCTCTCGCTGTCTCTCTCGCAGTCTCTCTCGCTGTCTCTCTGGCTGTCTCTGTCAAAGTCTCCCTCGCAGTCTCCCTCGCAGTCTCCCTCTCAGTCTCTATCGCAGTCTCTCTCGCAGTCTCGCTCGCTGTCTCCCTCGCAGTCTCCCTCGCAGTCACCCTCGCTGTCTCCCTCGCAGTCTCTCTCGCTGTCTCCCTCGCTGTCTCGCTCGCAGTCTCTCTCGCTGACTCTCTCGCAGTCTCTCTCGCTGTCTCCCTCGCAAGTCTCTCTCGCTGACTCTCTCGCAGTCTGTCTCGCTGTCTCCCTCGCAAGTCTCTCTCGCTGTCTCTCTCGCTGTCTCTCTAACTGTCTCCCTCGCTGTCTCCCTCGCTGTCTCTCGCATTCTCCCTTGCAGTCTCCCTCGCAGTCTCCCTCGCTTTCGCCCTCGCAGTCTCCCTCGCTGTCTCCCTCGCAGTCTCCCTAGCCGACTCCCTCGCAATCTCTGTCGCTGTCTCCCTCGCATTCACTCTCCCTGTCTCTCTCGCTGTCTCCCTCGCAGTCTCCCTCGTTAACTCCCTCGCAGTCTCTGCCGCTGTCTCCCTCGCATTCACTCTCCCTGTCTCCCTCGCTGTCTCCCTCGTTGTCTCCCGCAGTCTCCCTCGCAGTCTCCCTCGCAGACTCCCTCACAGTCACCCTCGGAGTCTCTCTCGCTGTAGCCCTCGCAGTCTCTCTCGCAGTCTCTCTCGCATCTCGCTCGCTGTCTCCCTCGTATTCTCCCTCGCAGTCTCCCTCGCAGTTTCCTTCGCAGTCTCCTCGCTGTCTCCCTCGCAGTCTGTCTCGCTGTCTCCTTCGCTGTATCGCTCGCTGTCTCCCTCGCAGTCTCCCTCGCAGTCTCTCTCGCTGTCTCTCTCGCTGTCTCTCTCGCAGTCTCTCTCGCTGTCTCTCTCGCTGTCTGTCTCGCAGTCTCTCTCGCTCTCTCACTCGCTGTCTCTCTTGCAGACTCTCTCGCAGACTCTCTCGCAGTCTCTCTCGCCGCCTCTCTCACCGCCTCTCTCGCCGTCTCTCTCGCAGTCTTTCTCGCTGTCTCCCTCGCATTTACTCTCGCAGTCTCTCTCGCAGTCTCACTCGCTATCTCCCTTGCAGTCTCTCTCGCTGTCTCCCTCGCTGTCTCCCTCGCTGTCACCCTCGCAGTCTCTCGCAGTCTCTCTCGCAGTCTCTCTCGCAGTCTCTCTCGCAGTGTCTCTCGACGTCTCTCTCGCAGTCACTCTCGCCATCTCCCTCGCCGTATCTCTTGCCATCTGCCTCGCCGTCTCTCTCGCAGTCGCTCTCGCAGTCTCTCTCGTTGTCTCTCTCGCTGTCTCTCTTGCAGTCTCTCTCGCAGTCTCTCTCGCTGTCTCTCTCGCTGTCTCTCTCGCTGTCTCTCTGGCTGTCTCTTTCAAAGTCTCCCTCGCAGTCTCTCTCGCTGTCTCTCTCGCAGTGTCCCTCGCAGTCTCTATCGCAGTCTCCCTCACAGTCTCCCTTGCAGTCTCCCTCGCAGTCTCTCTCGCAGTCTCTCTCGCAGTCTCTCTCGCTGTCCCCTCGCATTCACTCTCCCTGTCTCCCTCGCTGTCTCTCTCGCTGTCTCCCTCGCTGTCTCTCTCGCAGTCTCCCTCGCAGTTTCCCTCGCAGTCGCCCTCGCAGTCTCCCTTGCAGTCTCCCTTGCAGTCTCCCTCGCAGTCTCACTCGCAGTCTCTCTCGCTGTAGCCCTCGCAGTCTCTCACGCAGTCTCTCTCGCAGTCTCCCTCGCTGTCTCCCTCGCAGTCTCCCTCACCGTCTCCCTCGCAGTCACCCTCGCCGACTCCCTCGCAGTCTCTCTCGCTGTCTCACTCGCATTCACTCTCCCTGTCTCCCTCGCTGTCTCTCTCGCTGTCTCCCTCGCTGTCTCTCTCGCAGTCTCCCTCGCAGTTTCCCTCGCAGTCGCCCTCGCAGTCTCCCTTGCAGTCTCCCTTGCAGTCTCCCTCGCAGTCTCACTCGCAGTCTCTCTCGCTGTAGCCCTCGCAGTCTCTCACGCAGTCTCTCTCGCAGTCTCCCTCGCTGTCTCCCTCGCAGTCTCCCTCACCGTCTCCCTCGCAGTCACCCTCGCCGACTCCCTCGCAGTCTCTCTCGCTGTCTCACTCGCATTCACTCTCCCTGTCTCCCTCGCTGTCTCTCCCGCTGTCTCCCTCGCTGTCTCTCGCAGTCTCCCTCACAGTCTCCCTCGCAGTCTCCCTCGCAGTCTCCCTCGCAGTCTCCCTCGCAGTCTCCCTCGCAGTTTCTCTCGCAGTCCCGCTCGCTGTCTCCTTCGCAGTCTCCCTCGCAGTCTCCCTCGCAGTCTCCCTCGCTGTCACCCTCGCAGTCTCTATCGATGTCTCCCTCGCTGTCTCGCTTGCTGTCTACCTCGCAGTCTCCCTCGCAGTCTCCCTCGCAGTCTCCCACGCTGTCTCCCTCGCATTCTCTCTCGCACACTCTCTCGCTGTCTCTCTCGCCGTCTCTCTCGCTGTCTCTCTCGCAGTCTCTCTCGCTGTCTCTCTCGCTGTCTCTCTCGCAGTCTCTCTCGCTGTCTCACCCGCTGACTCTCTCGCAGACTCTCTCGCCGTATCTCTCGCAGTCTCTCTCGCTGTCTCCCTTGCATTTTCTCTCACTGTCACCCTCGCAGTCTCCCTCGCAGTCTCCCTCGCTGTAGCCCTCGCAGTCTCTCTCGCAGTCTCTCTCGCAGTCTCCCTCGCAGTCTCCCTCGCGGTCTCCCTCGCTGTCTCCCTCGCAGTCTCCCTCGCCGACTCCCTCGCAGTCTCTCTCGCTGTCTCCCTCGCATTCACTCTCCCTGTCTCCCTCGCTGTCTCCCTAGCTGTCTCTCGCAGTATCCCTCGCAGTTTCCCTCGCAGTCTCCCTCGCAGTCTCCCTCGCTGTAGCCCTCGCAGTCTCTCTCGCAGTCTCTCTCGCACTCTCGCTCACTGTCTCCCTCGCAGTCTCCCTCGCAGTCTCCCTCGCAGTCTCCCTTGCAGTCTCCCTCGCAGTCTCTCTCGCAGTCTCTCTCGCAGTCTCTCTCGAAGTCCCCTCGCATTCACTCTCCCTGTCTCCCTCGCTGTCTCTCTCGCTGTCTCCCTCGCTGTCTCTCTCGCAGTCTCCCTCGCAGTCTCCCTCGCAGTCGCCCTCGCAGTCTCCCTTGCAGTCTCCCTTGCAGTCTCCCTCGCAGTCTCACTCGCAGTCTCTCTTGCTGTAGCCCTCGCAGTCTCTCACGCAGTCTCTCTCGCAGTCTCCCTCGCTGTCTCCCTCGCAGTCTCCCTCACCGTCTCCCTTGCAGTCACCCTCGCCGACTCCCTCGCAGTCTCTCTCGCTGTCTCACTCGCATTCACTCTCCCTGTCTGCCTCGCTGTCTCTCCCGCTGTCTCCCTCGCTGTCTCTCGCAGTCTCCCTCACAGTCTCCCTCGCAGTCTCCCTCGCAGTCTCCCTCGCAGTCTCCCTCGCAGTTTCTCTCGCAGTCCCGCTCGCTGTCTCCCTCGCAGTCTCCCTCGCAGTCTCCCTCGCAGTCTCCCTCGCAGTCTCCCTCGCTGTCACCCTCGCAGTCTCTATCGATGTCTCCCTCGCTGTCTCGCTTGCTGTCTGCCTCGCAGTCTCCCTCGCAGTCTCCCTCGCAGTCTCCCACGCTGTCTCCCTCGCATTCTCCCTCGCACACTCTCTCGCTGTCTCTCTCGCCATCTCTCTCGCTGTCTCTCTCGCAGTCTCTCTCGCTGTCTCTCTCGCTGTCTCTCTCGCTGTCTCTCTCGCAGTCTCTCTCGCTGTCTCCCCCGCTGACTCTCTCGCAGACTCTCTCGCCGTATCTCTCGCAGTCTCTCTCGCTGTCTCCCTTGCATTTTCTCTCACTGTCTCCCTCGCAGTCTCCCTCGCAGTCTCCCTCGCTGTAGCCCTCGCAGTCTCTCTCGCAGTCTCTCTCGCAGTCTCCCTCGCAGTCTCCCTCGCAGTCTCCCTCGCAGTTTCTCTCGCAGTCCCGCTCGCTGTCTCCTTCGCAGTCTCCCTCGCAGTCTCCCTCGCAGTCTCCCTCGCTGTCACCCTCGCAGTCTCTATCGATGTCTCCCTCGCTGTCTCGCTTGCTGTCTACCTCGCAGTCTCCCTCGCAGTCTCCCTCGCAGTCTCCCACGCTGTCTCCCTCGCATTCTCTCTCGCACACTCTCTCGCTGTCTCTCTCGCCGTGTCTCTCGCTGTCTCTCTCGCAGTCTCTCTCGCTGTCTCTCTCGCTGTCTCTCTCGCAGTCTCTCTCGCTGTCTCCCCCGCTGACTCTCTCGCAGACTCTCTCGCCGTATCTCTCGCAGTCTCTCTCGCTGTCTCCCTTGCATTTTCTCTCACTGTCTCCCTCGCAGTCTCCCTCGCAGTCTCCCTCGCTGTAGCCCTCGCAGTCTCTCTCGCAGTCTCTCTCGCAGTCTCCCTCGCAGTCTCCCTCGCTGTCTCCCTCGCTGTCTCCCTCGCAGTCTCCCTCGCCGACTCCCTCGCAGTCTCTCTCGCTGTCTCCCTCGCATTCACTCTCCCTGTCTCCCTCGCTGTCTCCCTAGCTGTCTCTCGCAGTATCCCTCGCAGTTTCCCTCGCAGTCTCCCTCGCAGTCTCCCTCGCTGTAGCCCTCGCAGTCTCTCTCGCAGTCTCTCTCGCACTCTCGCTCACTGTCTCCCTCGCAGTCTCCCTCGCAGTCTCCCTCGCAGTCTCCCTTGCAGTCTCCCTCGCAGTCTCTCTCGCAGTCTCTCTCGCAGTCTCTCTCGAAGTCCCCTCGCATTCACTCTCCCTGTCTCCCTCGCTGTCTCTCTCGCTGTCTCCCTCGCTGTCTCTCTCGCAGTCTCCCTCGCAGTCGCCCTCGCAGTCTCCCTTGCAGTCTCCCTTGCAGTCTCCCTCGCAGTCTCACTCGCAGTCTCTCTCGCTGTAGCCCTCGCAGTCTCTCACGCAGTCTCTCACGCAGTCTCTCTCGCAGTCTCCCTCGCTGTCTCCCTCACAGTCTCCCTCACCGTCTCCCTTGCAGTCACCCTCGCCGACTCCCTCGCAGTCTCCCTCGCAGTCTCCCTCGCAGTCTCCCTCGCAGTCTCCCTCGCTGTCACCCTCGCAGTCTCTATCGATGTCTCCCTCTCTGTCTCGCTTGCTGTCTGCCTCGCAGTCTCCCTCGCAGTCTCCCTCGCAGTCTCCCACGCTGTCTCCCTCGCATTCTCCCTCGCACACTCTCTCGCTGTCTCTCTCGCCGTCTCTCTCGCTGTCTCTCTCGCAGTCTCTCTCGCTGTCTCTCTCGCTGTCTCTCTCGCAGTCTCTCTCGCTGTCTCCCCCGCTGACTCTCTCGCAGACTCTCTCGCAGTCTCTCTCGCCGCCTCTCTCGCAGCCTCTCTCGCCGTATCTCTCGCAGTCTCTCTCGCTGTCTCCCTTGCATTTTCTCTCACTGTCTCCCTCGCTGTAGCCCTCGCAGTATCTCTCGCAGTCTCCCTCACAGTCTCCCTCGCAGTCTCCCTCGCAGTCTCCCTCGCAGTCTCCCTCGCAGTTTCTCTCGCAGTCCCGCTCGCTGTCTCCCTCGCAGTCTCCCTCGCAGTCTCCCTCGCAGTCTCCCTCGCTGTCACCGTCGCAGTCTCTATCGATGTCTCGCTCGCTGTCTGCCTCGCAGTCTCCCTCGCAGTCTCCCTCGCAGTCTCCCACGCTGTCTCCCTCGCATTCTCCCTCGCACACTCTCTCGCTGTCTCTCTCGCCGTCTCTCTCGCTGTCTCTCTCGCAGTCTCTCTCGCTGTCTCTCTCGCTGTCTCTCTCGCAGTCTCTCTCGCTGTCTCCTCCGCTGACTCTCTCGCAGACTCTCTCGCAGTCTCTCTCGCCGCCTCTCTCGCAACCTCTCTCGCCGTATCTCTCGCAGTCTCTCTCGCTGTCTCCCTTGCATTTTCTCTCACTGTCTCCCTCGCAGTCTCCCTCGCAGTCTCCCTCGCTGTAGCCCTCGCAGTATCTCTCGCAGTCTCTCTCGCAGTCTCCCTCGCAGTCTCCCTCACCGTCTCCCTCGCAGTCACCCTCGCCGACTCTCTCGCCGTATCTCTCGCAGTCTCTCTCGCTGTCTCCCTTGCATTTTCTCTCACTGTCTCCCTCGCAGTCTCCCTCGCAGTCTCTCTCGCTGTAGCCCTCGCAGTCTCTCTCGCAGTCTCTCTCGCATCTCGCTCGCTGTCTCCCTCGTATTCTCCCTCGCAGTCTCCCTCGCAGTTTCCTTCGCAGTCTCCCTCGCTGTCTCCCTCGCAGTCTGTCTCGCTGTCTCCCTCGCTGTATCGCTCGCTGTCTCCCTCGCAGTCTCCCTCGCAGTCTCTCTCGCTGTCTCTCTCGCTGTCTCTCTCGCAGTCTCTCTCGCTGTCTCTCTCGCTGTCTCTCTCGCAGTCTCTCTCGCTCTCACACTCGCTGTCTCTCTCGCAGACTCTCTCGCAGACTCTCTCGCAGTCTCTCTCGCCGCCTCTCTCACCGCCTCTCTCGCCGTCTCTCTCGCAGTCTCTCTCGCTGTCTCCCTCGCATTTACTCTCGCTGTCTCTCTCGCAGTCTCACTCGCTATCTCCCTTGCAGTCTCTCTCGCTGTCTCCCTCACTGTCTCCCTCGCTGTCTCCCTCGCTGTCACCCTCGCAGTCTCTCGCAGTCTCTCTCGCAGTCTCTCTCGCAGTCTCTCTCGCAGTGTCTCTCGACGTCTCTCTCGCAGTCACTCTCGCCATCTCCCTCGCCGTATCTCTTGCCATCTGTCTCGCCGTCTCTCTCGCAGTCGCTCTCGCAGTCTCTCTCGTTGTCTCTCTCGCTGTCTCTCTCGCAGTCTCCCTCGCAGTCTCTCTCGCTGTCTCTCTCGCTGTCTCTCTCGCTGTCTCTCTCGCAGTCTCTCTGGCTGTCTCTCTCAAAGTCTCAGTCGCAGTCTCTCTCGCTGTCTCTCTCGCAGTCTCCCTCGCAGTCTCTATCGATGTCTCCCTCGCTGTCTCGCTTGCTGTCTGCCTCGCAGTCTCCCTCGCAGTCTCCCTCGCAGTCTCCCACGCTGTCTCCCTCGCATTCTCCCTCGCACACTCTCTCGCTGTCTCTCTCGCCGTCTCTCTCGCTGTCTCTCTCGCAGTCTCTCTCGCTGTCTCTCTCGCTGTCTCTCTCGCAGTCTCTCTCGCTGTCTCCCCCGGTGACTCTCTCGCAGACTCTCTCGCAGTCTCTCTCGCCGCCTCTCTCGCAGCCTCTCTCGCCGTATCTCTCGCAGTCTCTCTCGCTGTCTCCCTTGCATTTTCTCTCACTGTCTCCCTCGCAGTCTCCCTCGCAGTCTCTCTCGCTGTAGCCCTCGCAGTCTCTCTCGCAGTCTCTCTCGCATCTCGCTCGCTGTCTCCCTCGTATTCTCCCTCGCAGTCTCCCTCGCAGTTTCCCTCGCAGTCTCCCTCGCAGTCTCCCTCGCTGTAGCCCTCGCAGTCTCTCTCGCAGTCTCTCTCGCACTCTCGCTCACTGTCTCCCTCGCAGTCTCCCTCGCAGTCTCCCTCGCAGTCTCCCTTGCAGTCTCCCTCGCAGTCTCTCTCGCAGTCTCTCTCGCAGTCTCTCTCGAAGTCCCCTCGCATTCACTCTCCCTGTCTCCCTCGCTGTCTCTCTCGCTGTCTCCCTCGCTGTCTCTCTCGCAGTCTCCCTCGCAGTCGCCCTCGCAGTCTCCCTTGCAGTCTCCCTTGCAGTCTCCCTCGCAGTCTCACTCGCAGTCTCTCTCGCTGTAGCCCTCGCAGTCTCTCACGCAGTCTCTCACGCAGTCTCTCTCGCAGTCTCCCTCGCTGTCTCCCTCACAGTCTCCCTCACCGTCTCCCTTGCAGTCACCCTCGCCGACTCCCTCGCAGTCTCCCTCGCAGTCTCCCTCGCAGTCTCCCTCGCAGTCTCCCTCGCTGTCACCCTCGCAGTCTCTATCGATGTCTCCCTCTCTGTCTCGCTTGCTGTCTGCCTCGCAGTCTCCCTCGCAGTCTCCCTCGCAGTCTCCCACGCTGTCTCCCTCGCATTCTCCCTCGCACACTCTCTCGCTGTCTCTCTCGCCGTCTCTCTCGCTGTCTCTCTCGCAGTCTCTCTCGCTGTCTCTCTCGCTGTCTCTCTCGCAGTCTCTCTCGCTGTCTCCCCCGCTGACTCTCTCGCAGACTCTCTCGCAGTCTCTCTCGCCGCCTCTCTCGCAGCCTCTCTCGCCGTATCTCTCGCAGTCTCTCTCGCTGTCTCCCTTGCATTTTCTCTCACTGTCTCCCTCGCTGTAGCCCTCGCAGTATCTCTCGCAGTCTCCCTCACAGTCTCCCTCGCAGTCTCCCTCGCAGTCTCCCTCGCAGTCTCCCTCGCAGTTTCTCTCGCAGTCCCGCTCGCTGTCTCCCTCGCAGTCTCCCTCGCAGTCTCCCTCGCAGTCTCCCTCGCTGTCACCGTCGCAGTCTCTATCGATGTCTCGCTCGCTGTCTGCCTCGCAGTCTCCCTCGCAGTCTCCCTCGCAGTCTCCCACGCTGTCTCCCTCGCATTCTCCCTCGCACACTCTCTCGCTGTCTCTCTCGCCGTCTCTCTCGCTGTCTCTCTCGCAGTCTCTCTCGCTGTCTCTCTCGCTGTCTCTCTCGCAGTCTCTCTCGCTGTCTCCTCCGCTGACTCTCTCGCAGACTCTCTCGCAGTCTCTCTCGCCGCCTCTCTCGCAACCTCTCTCGCCGTATCTCTCGCAGTCTCTCTCGCTGTCTCCCTTGCATTTTCTCTCACTGTCTCCCTCGCAGTCTCCCTCGCAGTCTCCCTCGCTGTAGCCCTCGCAGTATCTCTCGCAGTCTCTCTCGCAGTCTCCCTCGCAGTCTCCCTCACCGTCTCCCTCGCAGTCACCCTCGCCGACTCTCTCGCCGTATCTCTCGCAGTCTCTCTCGCTGTCTCCCTTGCATTTTCTCTCACTGTCTCCCTCGCAGTCTCCCTCGCAGTCTCTCTCGCTGTAGCCCTCGCAGTCTCTCTCGCAGTCTCTCTCGCATCTCGCTCGCTGTCTCCCTCGTATTCTCCCTCGCAGTCTCCCTCGCAGTTTCCTTCGCAGTCTCCCTCGCTGTCTCCCTCGCAGTCTGTCTCGCTGTCTCCCTCGCTGTATCGCTCGCTGTCTCCCTCGCAGTCTCCCTCGCAGTCTCTCTCGCTGTCTCTCTCGCTGTCTCTCTCGCAGTCTCTCTCGCTGTCTCTCTCGCTGTCTCTCTCGCAGTCTCTCTCGCTCTCACACTCGCTGTCTCTCTCGCAGACTCTCTCGCAGACTCTCTCGCAGTCTCTCTCGCCGCCTCTCTCACCGCCTCTCTCGCCGTCTCTCTCGCAGTCTCTCTCGCTGTCTCCCTCGCATTTACTCTCGCTGTCTCTCTCGCAGTCTCACTCGCTATCTCCCTTGCAGTCTCTCTCGCTGTCTCCCTCACTGTCTCCCTCGCTGTCTCCCTCGCTGTCACCCTCGCAGTCTCTCGCAGTCTCTCTCGCAGTCTCTCTCGCAGTCTCTCTCGCAGTGTCTCTCGACGTCTCTCTCGCAGTCACTCTCGCCATCTCCCTCGCCGTATCTCTTGCCATCTGTCTCGCCGTCTCTCTCGCAGTCGCTCTCGCAGTCTCTCTCGTTGTCTCTCTCGCTGTCTCTCTCGCAGTCTCCCTCGCAGTCTCTCTCGCTGTCTCTCTCGCTGTCTCTCTCGCTGTCTCTCTCGCAGTCTCTCTGGCTGTCTCTCTCAAAGTCTCAGTCGCAGTCTCTCTCGCTGTCTCTCTCGCAGTCTCCCTCGCAGTCTCTATCGATGTCTCCCTCGCTGTCTCGCTTGCTGTCTGCCTCGCAGTCTC
The DNA here is from genome assembly GCF_036365525.1 of Heterodontus francisci. Lineage (NCBI taxonomy): Eukaryota > Metazoa > Chordata > Chondrichthyes > Heterodontiformes > Heterodontidae > Heterodontus > Heterodontus francisci. The sequence goes on along the minus strand of NC_090379.1, from coordinate 124,053,861 downwards.
CCTCGCAGTCTCCCTCGCAGTCTCCCACGCTGTCTCCCTCGCATTCTCCCTCGCACACTCTCTCGCTGTCTCTCTCGCCGTCTCTCTCGCTGTCTCTCTCGCAGTCTCTCTCGCTGTCTCTCTCGCTGTCTCTCTCGCAGTCTCTCTCGCTGTCTCCCCCGGTGACTCTCTCGCAGACTCTCTCGCAGTCTCTCTCGCCGCCTCTCTCGCAGCCTCTCTCGCCGTATCTCTCGCAGTCTCTCTCGCTGTCTCCCTTGCATTTTCTCTCACTGTCTCCCTCGCAGTCTCCCTCGCAGTCTCCCTCGCTGTAGCCCTCGCAGTATCTCTCGCAGTCTCTCTCGCAGTCTCCCTCGCAGTCTCCCTCACCGTCTCCCTCGCAGTCACCCTCGCCGACTCTCTCGCCGTATCTCTCGCAGTCTCTCTCGCTGTCTCCCTTGCATTTTCTCTCACTGTCTCCCTCGCAGTCTCCCTCGCAGTCTCTCTCGCTGTAGCCCTCGCAGTCTCTCTCGCAGTCTCTCTCGCATCTCGCTCGCTGTCTCCCTCGTATTCTCCCTCGCAGTCTCCCTCGCAGTTTCCTTCGCAGTCTCCCTCGCTGTCTCCCTCGCAGTCTGTCTCGCTGTCTCCCTCGCTGTATCGCTCGCTGTCTCCCTCGCAGTCTCCCTCGCAGTCTCTCTCGCTGTCTCTCTCGCTGTCTCTCTCGCAGTCTCTCTCGCTGTCTCTCTCGCTGTCTCTCTCGCAGTCTCTCTCGCTCTCACACTCGCTGTCTCTCTCGCAGACTCTCTCGCAGACTCTCTCGCAGTCTCTCTCGCCGCCTCTCTCACCGCCTCTCTCGCCGTCTCTCTCGCAGTCTCTCTCGCTGTCTCCCTCGCATTTACTCTCGCTGTCTCTCTCGCAGTCTCACTCGCTATCTCCCTTGCAGTCTCTCTCGCTGTCTCCCTCACTGTCTCCCTCGCTGTCTCCCTCGCTGTCACCCTCGCAGTCTCTCGCAGTCTCTCTCGCAGTCTCTCTCGCAGTCTCTCTCGCAGTGTCTCTCGACGTCTCTCTCGCAGTCACTCTCGCCATCTCCCTCGCCGTATCTCTTGCCATCTGTCTCGCCGTCTCTCTCGCAGTCGCTCTCGCAGTCTCTCTCGTTGTCTCTCTCGCTGTCTCTCTCGCAGTCTCCCTCGCAGTCTCTCTCGCTGTCTCTCTCGCTGTCTCTCTCGCTGTCTCTCTCACAGTCTCTCTGGCTGTCTCTCTCAAAGTCTCCCTCGCAGTCTCTCTCGCTGTCTCTCTCGCAGTCTCCCTCGCAGTCTCTATTGCAGTCTCCCTCACAGTCTCCCTTGCAGTCTCCCTCGCAGTCTCTCTCGCAGTCTCTCTCGCAGTCTCTCTCGAAGTCCCCTCGCATTCACTCTCCCTGTCTCCCTCGCTGTCTCTCTCGCTGTCTCCCTCGCTGTCTCTCTCGCAGTCTCCCTCGCAGTCTCCCTCGCAGTCGCCCTCGCAGTCTTCCTTGCAGTCTGCCTTGCAGTCTCCCTCGCAGTCTCACTCGCAGTCTCGCTCGCTGTAGCCCTCGCAGTCTCTCACGCAGTCTCTCTCGCAGTCTCCCTCGCTGTCTCCCTCGCAGTCTCCCTCACCGTCTCCCTCGCAGTCACCCTCGCCGACTCCCTCGCAGTCTCTCTCGCTGTCTCACTCGCATTCACTCTCCCTGTCTCCCTCGCTGTCTCTCCCGCTGTCTCCCTCGCTGTCTCTCGCAGTCTCCCTCACAGTCTCCCTCGCAGTCTCCCTCGCAGTCTCCCTCGCAGTCTCCCTCGCAGTTTCTCTCGCAGTCCCGCTCGCTGTCTCCCTCGCAGTCTCCCTCGCAGTCTCCCTCGCAGTCTCCCTCGCTGTCTCTCTCGCAGTCTCTCTCGCTGTCTCTCTCGCTGTCTCTCTCGCAGTCTCTCTCGCTGTCTCCCCCGCTGACTCTCTCGCAGACTCTCTCGCAGTCTCTCTCGCCGCCTCTTTCGCAGCCTCTCTCGCCGTATCTCTCGCAGTCTCTCTCGCTGTCTCCCTTGCACTTTCTCTCACTGTCTCCCTCGCAGTCTCCCTCGCAGTCTCCCTCGCTGTAGCCCTCGCAGTCTCCCTCGCAGTCTCCCTCGCTGTCTCCCTCGCTGTCTCCCTCGCAGTCTCCCTCGCCGACTCCCTCGCAGTCTCTCTCGCTGTCTCGCTCGCATTCACTCTCCCTGTCTCCCTCGCTGTCTCCCTAGCTGTCTCTCGCAGTATCCCTCGCAGTTTCCCTCGCAGTCTCCCTCGCAGTCTCCCTCGCTGTAGCCCTCGCAGTCTCTCTCGCAGTCTCTCTCGCACTCTCGCTCACTGTCTCCCTCGCAGTATCCCTCGCAGTCTCCCTCGCAGTCTCCCTTGCAGTCTCCCTCGCAGTCTCTCTCGCAGTCTCTCTCGCAGTCTCTCTCGAAGTCCCCTCGCATTCACTCTCCCTGTCTCCCTCGCTGTCTCTCTCGCAGTCTCCCTCGCAGTCTCCCTCGCAGTCGCCCTCGCAGTCTCCCTTGCAGTCTCCCTTGCAGTCTCCCTCGCAGTCTCACTCGCAGTCTCTCTCGCTGTAGCCCTCGCAGTCTCTCACGCAGTCTCTCTCGCAGTCTCCCTCGCTGTCTCCCTCGCAGTCTCCCTCACCGTCTCCCTCGCAGTCACCCTCGCCGACTCCCTCGCAGTCTCTCTCGCTGTCTCACTCGCATTCATTCTCCCTGTCTCCCTCGCTGTCTCTCCCGCTGTCTCCCTCGCTGTCTCTCGCAGTCTCCCTCACAGTCTCCCTCGCAGTCTCCCTTGCAGTCTCCCTCGCAGTCTCCCTCGCAGTTTCTCTCGCAGTCCCGCTCGCTGTCTCCCTCGCAGCCTCCCTCGCAGTCTCCCTCGCAGTCTCCCTCGCTGTCACCCTCGCAGTCTCTATCGATGTCTCCCTCGCTGTCTCGCTTGCTGTCTACCTCGCAGTCTCCCTCGCAGTCTCCCTCGCAGTCTCCCACGCTGTCTCCCTCGCATTCTCCCTCGCACACTCTCTCGCTGTCTCTCTCGCCGTCTCTCTCGCTGTCTCTCTCGCAGTCTCTCTCGCTGTCTCTCTCGCTGTCTCTCTCGCAGTCTCTCTCGCTGTCTCCCCCGCTGACTCTCTCGCAGACTCTCTCGCAGTCTCTCTCGCCGCCTCTCTCGCAGCCTCTCTCGCCGTATCTCTCGCAGTCTCTCTCGCTGTCTCCCTTGCATTTTCTCTCACTGTCTCCCTCGCAGTCTCCCTCGCAGTCTCCCTCACTGTAGCCCTCGCAGTCTCTCTCGCAGTCTCTCTCGCAGACTCCCTCGCAGTCTCCCTCGCTGTCTCCCTCGCTGTCTCCCTCGCAGTCTCCCTCGCCGACTCCCTCGCAGTCTCTCTCGCTGTCTCCCTCGCATTCACTCTCCCTGTCTCCCTCGCTGTCTCCCTAGCTGTCTCTCGCAGTATCCTTCGCAGTTTCCCTCGCAGTCTCCCTCGCAGTCTCCCTCGCTGTAGCCCTCGCAGTCTCTCTCGCAGTCTCTCTCGCACTCTCGCTCACTGTCTCCCTCGCAGTCTCCCTCGCAGTCTCCCTCGCAGTCTCCCTTGCTGTCTCCCTCGCAGTCTCTCTCGCAGTTTCCCTCGCTCTCTCCCTCGCTGGCTCTCTCGCAGACTCTCTCGCAGACTCTGTCGCCGTCTCTCTCGCAGTCTCTTTCGCCGCCTCTCTCACCGCCTCTCTCGCTGTCTCTCTCGCAGTCTCTCTCGCAGTTTCCCTCGCTCTCTCCCTCGCTGGCTCTCTCGCAGACTCTCTCGCAGACTCTCTCGCAGAATCTCTCGCAGTCTCTCTCGCCGCCTCTCTCACTGCCTCTCTCACCGCCTCTCTCGCAGTCTCCCTCGCAGTCTCCCTCGCAGTCTCCCTCGCTGTCTCCCTCGCAGTCTCTCTCGCTGTCTCCCTCGCTGTCACCCTCGCAGTCTCTCGCAGTCTCTCTCGCAGTTTCTCTCGCAGTCTCTCTCGCAGTCTCCATCGCCTTCTCTCTCGCAGTCACTCTCGCCATCTCCCTCGCCGTCTCTCTCGCCATCTCTCTCGCCGTCTCTCTCGCAGTCGCTCTCGCAGTCTCTCTCGCTGTCTCTCTCGCTGTCCCTCTCGCAGTCTCCCTCGCAGTCTCCCTCGCAGTCTCTCTCGCTGTCTCTCTCGCTGTCTCTCTGGCTCTCACTCTCGCAGTCTCCCTCGCTGTCTCTCTCTCTGTCTCACTCACAGTCTCCCTCGCTGTCTCTCTCGCTGTCTCTCTCGCAGTCTCCCTCGCTGTCTCCCTCGCAGTCTCCCTCACCGTCTCCCTCGCAGTCACCCTCGCCGACTCCCTCGCAGTCTCTCTCGCTGTCTCACTCGCATTCATTCTCCCTGTCTCCCTCGCTGTCTCTCCCGCTGTCTCCCTCGCTGTCTCTCGCAGTCTCCCTCACAGTCTCCCTCGCAGTCTCCCTTGCAGTCTCCCTCGCAGTCTCCCTCGCAGTTTCTCTCGCAGTCCCGCTCGCTGTCTCCCTCGCAGCCTCCCTCGCAGTCTCCCTCGCAGTCTCCCTCGCTGTCACCCTCGCAGTCTCTATCGATGTCTCCCTCGCTGTCTCGCTTGCTGTCTACCTCGCAGTCTCCCTCGCAGTCTCCCTCGCAGTCTCCCACGCTGTCTCCCTCGCATTCTCCCTCGCACACTCTCTCGCTGTCTCTCTCGCCGTCTCTCTCGCTGTCTCTCTCGCAGTCTCTCTCGCTGTCTCTCTCGCAGTCTCTCTCGCTGTCTCCCCCGCTGACTCTCTCGCAGACTCTCTCGCAGTCTCTCTCGCCGCCTCTCTCGCAGCCTCTCTCGCCGTATCTCTCGCAGTCTCTCTCGCTGTCTCCCTTGCATTTTCTCTCACTGTCTCCCTCGCAGTCTCCCTCGCAGTCTCCCTCACTGTAGCCCTCGCAGTCTCTCTCGCAGTCTCTCTCGCAGACTCCCTCGCAGTCTCCCTCGCCGACTCCCTCGCAGTCTCTCTCGCTGTCTCCCTCGCATTCACTCTCCCTGTCTCCCTCGCTGTCTCCCTAGCTGTCTCTCGCAGTATCCTTCGCAGTTTCCCTCGCAGTCTCCCTCGCAGTCTCCCTCGCTGTAGCCCTCGCAGTCTCTCTCGCAGTCTCTCTCGCACTCTCGCTCACTGTCTCCCTCGCAGTCTCCCTCGCAGTCTCCCTCGCAGTCTCCCTTGCTGTCTCCCTCGCAGTCTCTCTCGCTGTATCCCTCGCTGTCTCGCTCGCTGTCTCCCTCTCAGTCTCTCTCGCTGTCTCTCTCGCTGTCTCTTTCGCAGTCTCTCTCGCTGTCTCTCTCGCAGTCTCTCTCGCTCTCTCCCTCGATGGCTCTCTCGCAGACTCTCTCGCAGACTCTGTCGCCGTCTCTCTCGCAGTCTCTTTCGCCGCCTCTCTCACCGCCTCTCTCGCTGTCTCTCTCGCAGTCTCTCTCGCAGTTTCCCTCGCTCTCTCCCTCGCTGGCTCTCTCGCAGACTCTCTCGCAGACTCTCTCGCAGACTCTCTCGCAGTCTCTCTCGCCGCCTCTCTCACTGCCTCTCTCACCGCCTCTCTTGCAGTCTCCCTCGCAGTCTCCCTCGCAGTCTCCCTCGCTGTCTCCCTCGCAGTCTCTCTCGCTGTCTCCCTCGCTGTCACCCTCGCAGTCTCTCGCAGTCTCTCTCGCAGTTTCTCTCGCAGTCTCTCTCGCAGTCTCCATCGCCGTCTCTCTCGCAGTCACTCTCGCCATCTCCCTCGCCGTCCCTCTCGCCATCTCTCTCGCCGTCTCTCTCGCAGTCGCTCTCGCAGTCTCTCTCGCTGTCTCTCTCGCTGTCCCTCTCGCAGTCTCCCTCGCAGTCTCCCTCGCAGTCTCTCTCGCTGTCTCTCTCGCTGTCTCTCTGGCTCTCACTCTCGCAGTCTCCCTCGCTGTCTCTCTCGCTGTCTCACTCACAGTCTCCCTCGCTGTCTCTCTCGCTGTCTCTCTCGCAGTCTCCCTCGCAGTCTCTATCGCAGTCTCCCTCACAGTCTCCCTCGCAGTCTCCCTCACAGTCTCTCTCGCTGTCTCTCTCGCTGTCTCTCTCGCAGTCTCTCCCGCTGTCTCCCTCGCTGTCTCTCTCGCTGTCTCCCTCGCTGTCTCTCTCGCAGTCTCCCTCGCAGTCTCCCTCGCAGTCTCCCTCGCTGTCTCCCTCGCAGTCTCCCACGCAGTCTCCCTCGCAGTCTCTCTCGCAGTCTCTCTCGAAGTCTCCCTCGCCTTCACTCTCCCTGTCTCCCTCGCAGTCTCCCTCGCTGTCTCCCTCGCTGTCTCCGTCGCTGTCTCTCACGCTGTCTCCCTCGCTGTCTCGCTCGCTGTCTCTCGCAGTCTCCCTTGCAGTCTCCCTTGCAGTCTCCCTTGCTGTCTCCCTCGCAGTCTCACTCGCAGTCTCTCTCGCTGTAGCCCTCGCAGTCTCTCGCGCAGTCTCTCACGCAGTCTCCCTCGCTGTCTCCCTCGCAGTCTCCCTCACCGTCTCCGTCGCAGTCACCCTCGCCCACTCCCTCGCAGTCTCTCTCGCTGTCTCCCTCGCCGTCTCTCGCAGTCTCCCTCACAGTCACCCTCGCAGTCTCCCTCGCAGTCTCTCTCGCTGTAGCCCACGCAGTCTCCCTCGCAGTTTCTCTCGCTGTCCCGCTCGTTGTCTCCCTTCGCAGTCTCCCTCGCAGTCTCCCTCGCAGTCTCCCTCGCAGTCTACCTCGCTGTCTCCCTCGCATTCTCTATCGATGTCTCCCTCGCTGTCTCACTCGCTGTCTACATCGCAGTCTCCCTCGCACTCTCCCACGCTGTCTCACTCGCATTCTCCCTCGCACACTCTCTGGCTGTCTCTCTCGCCGTCTCTCTCGCTGTCTCTCTCGCAGTCTCTCTCGCTGTCTCTCTCGCTGTCTCTCTCGCAGTCTCTCTCGCTGTCTCCCCCGCTGACTCTTTCGCAGACTCTCTCGCAGACTCTCTCGCTGTCTCTCTCGCAATCTCTCTCGCCGCCTCTCTCGCAGCCTCTCTCGCCGTATCTCTCGCAGTCTCTCTCGCTGTCTCCCTTGCATTTTCTCTCACTGTCTCCCTCGCAGTCTCCCTCGCAGTCTCTCGCAGTCTCCCTCGCAGTTTCCCTCGCAGTCTCCCTCACAGTCTCCCTCGCTGTAGCCCTCGCAGTCTCTCTCGCAGTCTCACTCGCACTCTCGCTCGCTGTCTCCCTCGCAGTCTCCCTCGCAGTCTCCCTCGCAGTCTCCCTCGCTGTCTCCCTCGCAGCCTCTCTCGCTGTCTCCCTCGCGGTCTCGCTCGCTGTCTCCCTCTCAGTCTCTCTCGCTGGCTCTCTCGCTGTCTCTCTCGCAGACTCTCTCGCAGACTCTCTCGCAGACTCTCTCGCAGTCTCTCTCGCCGCCTCTCTCACCGCCTCTCTCGCCGTCTCTCTCGCAGTCTCTCTCGCTGTCTCCCTCGCATTTTCTCTCGCCGTCTCTCTCGCTGTCTCCCTCGCTGTCACGCTCACTGTTACACTCGCAGTCCCACGCAGTCTCTCTCGCAGTCTCTCTCGCTGTAGCCCTCGCAGTCTCTCGCGCAGTCTCTCACGCAGTCTCCCTCGCTGTCTCCCTCGCAGTCTCCCTCACCGTCTCCCTCGCAGTCACCCTCGCCGACTCCCTCGCAGTCTCTCTCGCTGTCTCCCTCGCTGTCTCTCGCAGTCTCCCTCACAGTCACCCTCGCAGTCTCCCTCGCAGTCTCTCTCGCTGTAGCCCTCGCAGTCTCCCTCGCAGTTTCTCTCGCTGTCCCGCTCGCTGTCTCCCTTCGCAGTCTCATTCGCAGTCTCCCTCGCAGTCTCCCTCGCAGTCTACCTCGCTGTCTCCCTCGCATTCTCTATTGATGTCTCCCTCGCTGTCTCGCTCGCTGTCTACCTCGCAGTCTCCCTCGCACTCTCCCACGCTGTCTCACTCGCATTCTCCCTCGCACACTCTCTGGCTGTCTCTCTCGCCGTCTCTCTCGCTGTCTCTCTCGCAGTCTCTCTCGCTGTCTCTCTCGCTGTCTCTCTCGCAGTCTCTCTCGCTGTCTCCCCCGCTGACTCTCTCGCAGACTCTCTCGCAGACTCTCTCGCTGTCTCTCTCGCAATCTCTCTCGCCGCCTCTCTCGCAGCCTCTCTCGCCGTATCTCTCGCAGTCTCTCTCGCTGTCTCCCTTGCATTTTCTCTCACTGTCTCCCTCGCAGTCTCCCTCGCAGTCTCTCGCAGTCTCCCTCGCAGTTTCCCTCGCAGTCTCCCTCACAGTCTCCCTCGCTGTAGCCCTCGCAGTCTCTCTCGCACTCTCGCTCGCTGTCTCCCTCGCAGTCTCCCTCGCAGTCTCCCTCGCAGTCTCCCTCGCTTTCTCCCTCGCAGTCTCTCTCGCTGTCTCCCTCGCTGTCTCGCTCGCTGTCTCCCTCTCAGTCTCTCTCGCTGGCTCTCTCGCTGTCTCTCTCGCAGACTCTCTCGCAGACTCTCTCGCAGACTCTCTCGCAGTCTCTCTCGCCGCCTCTCTCACCGCCTCTCTCGCCGTCTCTCTCGCAGTCTCTCTCGCTGTCTCCCTCGCATTTTCTCTCGCCGTCTCTCTCGCTGTCTCCCTCGCTGTCACGCTCACTGTCACACTCGCAGCCTCTCGCAGTCTCTCTCGCAGTTTCTCTCACAGTCTCTCTCGCAGTCTCTCTCGCTGTCTCTCTCGCAGTCACACTCGCCATCTCCCTCGCCGTCTCTCTCGCCATCTCTCTCGCCGTCTGTCTCACAGTCGCTCTCGCAGTCTCTCTCGCTGTCTCTCTCGCTGTCTCTCTCGCAGTCTCCCTCGCAGTCTCCCTCGCAGTCTCTCTCGCTGTCTCTCTCGTTGTCTCTCTGGCTCTCTCTCTCGCAGTCTCCCTCGCTGTCTCTCTCGCTGTCTCTCTCGCAGTCTCCCTCGCAGTCTCTCTCGCAGTCTCTCTCGAAGTCTCCCTCACAGTCTCCCTCGCAGTCTCCCTCGCAGTCTCGCTCGCAATCTCTCTCGCAGTCTCTCTCGAAGTCTCCCTCGCATTCACTCTCCCTGTCTCCCTCGCTGTCTCTCTCGCTGTCTCCCTCGCATTCTCCCTCGCACACTCTCTCGCTGTCTCTCTCGCCGTCTCTCTCGCTGTCTCTCTCGCAGTCTCTCTCGCTGTCTCTCTCGCTGTCTTTCTCGCAGTCTCTCTCGCTGTCTCCCCCGCTGACTCTCTCGCAGACTCTCTCGCAGACTCTCTCGCTGTCTCTCTCGCCGCCTCTCCTGCAGCCTCTCTCGCCGTATCTCTCGCAGTCTGTCTCGCTGTCTCCCTTGCATTTTCTCTCACTGTCTCACTCGCAGTCTCCCTCGCAGTCTCCCTCGCTGTCTCCCTCGCAGTCTCTTTCGCTGTCTCCCTCGCATTCACTCTCCCTGTCTCCCTCGCTGTCTCCCTAGCTGTCTCTCGCAGTCTCCCTCGCAGTCTCCCTTGCAGTCTCCCTCGCAGTCTCCTTCGCTGTAGCCCTCGCAGTCTTTCTCGCAGTCTCTCTCGCACTCTCGCTCGCTGTCTCCCTCGCAGTCTCCCTCGCAGTCTCCCTCGCTGTCTCCCTCGCAGTCTCTCTCGCTGTCTCCCTCGCTGTCTCGCTCGCTGTCTCCCTCTCAGTCTCTCTCGCAGTCTCTCTCGCAATCTCTCTCGCAGTCTCTCTCGAAGTCTCCCTCGCATTCACTCTCCCTGACTCCCTCGCTGTCTCTCTCGCTGTCTCCCTCACTGTCTCTCTCGCAGTCTCCCTCGCAGTCTCCCTCGCAGTCTCCCTTGCAGTCGCCCTCGCAGTCTCCCTCGCTGTCTCCCTCGCAGTCTCCCACGCAGTCTCCCTCGCAGTCCCTCTCGCAGTCTCTCTCGAAGTCTCCCACGCATTCACTCTTCCTGTCTCCCTCGCTGTCTCCCTCGCTGTCTCCGTCGCTGTCTCTCATGCTGTCTCCCTCGCTGTCTCGCTCGCTGTCTCTTGCAGTCTCCCTTGCAGTCTCCCTCGCAGTCTCACTCGCAGTCTCTCTCGCTGCAGCCCTCGCAGACTCTCGCGCAGTCTCTCTCGCAGTCTCCCTCGCTGTCTGCCTCGCAGTGTCCCTCAAAGTCTCCCTCGCCGACTCCCTCGCAGTCTCTCTCGCTGTCTCCCTCGCATTCACTCTCCCTCTCACCCTCGCAGTCTCCCTCGCAGTCTCTCTCGCTGTAGCCCTCGCAGTCTTTCTCGCAGTTTCTCTCGCAGTCTCGCTCGCTGTCTCCCTCGCAGTCTCCCTCACAGTCTCCCTCGCAGTCTCCCTCGCTGTCTCCCTCGCAGTCTCTATCGCTGTCTCTCTCGTTGTCTCGCTCGCTGTCTGCCTGGCAGTCTCCTTCGCAGTCTCCCTCGCAGTCTCCCTCGCTGTCTCCCTCGCAGTCTCCCTCGCAGTCTCTCTCGCTGTCTCCCTCGCTGTCTCTCTCGCAGACTCTCTCGCAGACTGCCTCGCTGTCTCTCTCGCAGTCTCTCTCGCTGTCTCCCCCGCATTTTCTCTCGCAGTCTCTCTCGCTATCTCCCTTGCAGTCTCTCTCGCTGTCTCCCTCGCTGTCTCCCTCGCTGTCACCCTCGCAGTCTCTCGCAGTCTCTCTCGCAGTCTCTCTCGCCGTCTCTCTCGCAGTCACTCTCGCCATCTCGCTCGCCGTCTCTCTCGCCGTCTCTCTTGCAGTCGCTCTCGCAGTCTCTCTCGCTGTCTCTCTCGCTGTCTCTCTCGCTGTCTCTCTCGCAGTCTCCCTCGCAGTCTCCTCGCAGTCTTCCTCGCAGTCTCCCTCGCAGTCTCTCTCGCAGTCTCCCTCGCAGTCTCTCTCGCTGTCTCCCTCGCAGTCTCTCTCGCTGTATCCCTCGATTCACTCTCCCTGTCTCCCTCGCTGTCTCTTTCGCTGTCTCCCTCGCTGTCTCTCGCACTCTCTCTCGCTGTAGCCGTCACAGTCTCTCTCGCAGTCTCTCTCGCAGTCTCCCTCGCTGTCTCCCTCGCAGTCTCCCTCGCTGTCTCCCTCGCAGTCTCCCTCGCTGACTCCCTCGCAGTCTCTCTCGCTGTCTCACTTGCATTCACTCTCCCCGTCTCCCTCGCTGTCTCCCTCGCTGTCTCTCTTCCAGTCTCCCTTGCTGTCTCCCTCGCAGGCTCTCACGAAGTCTCTCTCGCTGTCTCTCTCGCTTTCTCTCTCGCTGTCTCTCTCGCTGTCTAACTCGCTGTCTCCCTCGCAGTCTCCCTCGCAGTCTCCCTCGCTGTCTCACTCGCAGTCTCCCTCGCAGTCTCTCTCACTGTCTCCCTCGCAGTCTCTCTCGCTTTCTCCCTCGCTGTCTCTCTCGCAGACTCTCTCGCTGTCACTCTCGCAGTCACTCTCGCCGCCTCTCTCGCAGCCTCTCTCGCCGTCTCTCTCGCAGTCTCCCTCGCTGGCTCTCTCGCTCTCTCTCTCGCAGTCTCCCTCGCAGTCTCTATCGCAGTCTCTCTCGCAGTCTCCCTCACAGTCTCCCTCGCAGTCTCCCTCGCAGTCTCTCTCGCAATCTCTCTCGCAGTCTCTCTCGAAGTCTCCCTCGCATTCACTCTCCCTGTCTCCGTCGCTGTCTCTCTCGCTGTCTCCCTCACTGTCTCTCTCGCAGTCTCCCTCGCAGTCTCCCTCGCAGTCTCCCTCGCTGTCTCCCTCGCAGTCTCCCACGCAGTCTCCCTCGCAGTCCCTCTCGCAGTCTCTCTCGAAGTCTCCCTCGCATTCACTCTCCCTGTCTCCCTCGCTGTCTCCCTCGCTGTCTCCGTCGCTGTCTCTCACGCTGTCTCCCTCGCTGTCTCGCTTGCTGTTTCTCGCAGTCTCCCTTGCAGTCTCCCTCGCAGTCTCACTCGCAGTCTCTCTCGCTGGAGCCATCGCAGTCTCTCGCGCAGTCTCTCTCGCAGTCTTCCTCGCTGTCTGCCTCGCACTCTCCCTCACCGACTCCCTCGCAGTCTCTCTCGCTGTCTCCCTCGCATTCACTCTCCCTCTCTCCCTCGCTGTCTCCCTCGCTGTCTCTCTCGCTGTCTCCCTCGCTGTCTCTCACAGTCTACCTCGCAGTCTCCATCACAGTCTCCCTCGCAGTCTCCCTCGCAGTCTCCCTCGCAGTCTCTCTCGCTGTAGCCCTCGCAGTCTCTCTCGCAGTTTCTCTCGCAGTCTCGCTCGCTGTCTCCCTCGCAGTCTCCCTCGCAGTCTCCCTCGCAGTCTCCCTTGCTGTCTCCCTCGCAGTCTCTATCGCTGTCTCCCTCGTTGTCTCACTCGCTGTCTCCCTCGCAGTCTCCCTCGCAGTCTCCCTCGCAGTCTCCCTCGCTGTCTCACTCGCTGTCTCCCTCGCTGTCTCTCTCGCTGTCTCTCCCGTAGTCTCTCTCGCTTTCTCTCTCGCTGTCTCTCTCGCAGTCTCTCTCGCTGTCTCCCTCGCCGTCTCTCTCGCAGACTCTCTCGCAGACTGCCTCGCTGTCTCTCTCGCAGTCCCTCTCGCTGTCTCCCTCGCATTTTCTCTCGCAGTCTCTCTCGCTATCTCCATTGCAGTCTCTCTCGCAGTCTCCCTCGCTGTCTGCCTCGCACTCTCCCTCGCCGACTCCCTCGCAGTCTCTCTCGCTGTCTCCCTCGCATTCACTCTCCCTCTCTCCCTCGCTGTCTCCCTCGCTGTCTCTCTCGCTGTCTCCCTCGCTGTCTCTCACAGTCTCCCTCGCAGTCTCCATCACAGTCTCCCTCGCAGTCTCCCTCGCAGTCTCCCTCGCAGTCTCTCTCGCTGTAGCCCTCGCAGTCTCTCTCGCAGTTTCTCTCGCAGTCTCGCTCGCTGTCTCCCTCGCAGTCTCCCTCGCAGTCTCCCTCGCAGTCTCCCTCGCAGTCGCCCTCGCTGTCTCCCTCGCTGTCTCCCTCGCTGTCTCCCTCGCTGTCTCTCTCGCTGTCTCTCCCGTAGTCTCTCTCGCTTTCTCTCTCGCTGTCTCTCTCGCAGTCTCTCTCGCTGTCTCCCTCGCCGTCTCTCTCGCAGACTCTCTCGCAGACTGCCTCGCTGTCTCTCTCGCAGTCTCTCTCGCTGTCTCCCTCGCATTTTCTCTCGCAGTCTCTCTCGCTATCTCCCTTGCAGTCTCTCTCGCTGTCTCCCTCGCTGTCTCCCTCGCTGTCACCCTCGCAGTCTCTCGCTGTCTCTCTCGCCGTCTCTCTCGCTGTCTCTCTCGCAGTCTCTCTCGCTGTCTCTCTCGCTGTCTTTCTCGCAGTCTCTCTCGCTGTCTCCCCCGCTGACTCTCTCGCAGACTCTCTCGCAGACTCTCTCGCTGTCTCTCTCGCCGCCTCTCCTGCAGCCTCTCTCGCCGTATCTCTCGCAGTCTGTCTCGCTGTCTCCCTTGCATTTTCTCTCACTGTCTCACTCGCAGTCTCCCTCGCAGTCTCCCTCGCTGTCTCCCTCGCAGTCTCTTTCGCTGTCTCCCTCGCATTCACTCTCCCTGTCTCCCTCGCTGTCTCCCTAGCTGTCTCTCGCAGTCTCCCTCGCAGTCTCCCTTGCAGTCTCCCTCGCAGTCTCCTTCGCTGTAGCCCTCGCAGTCTTTCTCGCAGTCTCTCTCGCACTCTCGCTCGCTGTCTCCCTCGCAGTCTCCCTCGCAGTCTCCCTCGCTGTCTCCCTCGCAGTCTCTCTCGCTGTCTCCCTCGCTGTCTCGCTCGCTGTCTCCCTCTCAGTCTCTCTCGCAGTCTCTCTCGCAATCTCTCTCGCAGTCTCTCTCGAAGTCTCCCTCGCATTCACTCTCCCTGACTCCCTCGCTGTCTCTCTCGCTGTCTCCCTCACTGTCTCTCTCGCAGTCTCCCTCGCAGTCTCCCTCGCAGTCTCCCTTGCAGTCGCCCTCGCAGTCTCCCTCGCTGTCTCCCTCGCAGTCTCCCACGCAGTCTCCCTCGCAGTCCCTCTCGCAGTCTCTCTCGAAGTCTCCCACGCATTCACTCTTCCTGTCTCCCTCGCTGTCTCCCTCGCTGTCTCCGTCGCTGTCTCTCATGCTGTCTCCCTCGCTGTCTCGCTCGCTGTCTCTTGCAGTCTCCCTTGCAGTCTCCCTCGCAGTCTCACTCGCAGTCTCTCTCGCTGCAGCCCTCGCAGACTCTCGCGCAGTCTCTCTCGCAGTCTCCCTCGCTGTCTGCCTCGCAGTGTCCCTCAAAGTCTCCCTCGCCGACTCCCTCGCAGTCTCTCTCGCTGTCTCCCTCGCATTCACTCTCCCTCTCTCCCTCGCTGTCTCCCTCGCTGTCTCTCGCGCTGTCTCCCTCGCTGTCTTTCGCAGTCTCCCTCGCAGTCTCCCTCACAGTCTCCCTCGCAGTCACCCTCGCAGTCTCCCTCGCAGTCTCTCTCGCTGTAGCCCTCGCAGTCTTTCTCGCAGTTTCTCTCGCAGTCTCGCTCGCTGTCTCCCTCGCAGTCTCCCTCACAGTCTCCCTCGCAGTCTCCCTCGCTGTCTCCCTCGCAGTCTCTATCGCTGTCTCTCTCGTTGTCTCGCTCGCTGTCTGCCTGGCAGTCTCCTTCGCAGTCTCCCTCGCAGTCTCCCTCGCTGTCTCCCTCGCAGTCTCCCTCGCAGTCTCTCTCGCTGTCTCCCTCGCTGTCTCTCTCGCAGACTCTCTCGCAGACTGCCTCGCTGTCTCTCTCGCAGTCTCTCTCGCTGTCTCCCCCGCATTTTCTCTCGCAGTCTCTCTCGCTATCTCCCTTGCAGTCTCTCTCGCTGTCTCCCTCGCTGTCTCCCTCGCTGTCACCCTCGCAGTCTCTCGCAGTCTCTCTCGCAGTCTCTCTCGCCGTCTCTCTCGCAGTCACTCTCGCCATCTCGCTCGCCGTCTCTCTCGCCGTCTCTCTTGCAGTCGCTCTCGCAGTCTCTCTCGCTGTCTCTCTCGCTGTCTCTCTCGCTGTCTCTCTCGCAGTCTCCCTCGCAGTCTCCTCGCAGTCTTCCTCGCAGTCTCCCTCGCAGTCTCTCTCGCAGTCTCCCTCGCAGTCTCTCTCGCTGTCTCCCTCGCAGTCTCTCTCGCTGTATCCCTCGATTCACTCTCCCTGTCTCCCTCGCTGTCTCTTTCGCTGTCTCCCTCGCTGTCTCTCGCACTCTCTCTCGCTGTAGCCGTCACAGTCTCTCTCGCAGTCTCTCTCGCAGTCTCCCTCGCTGTCTCCCTCGCAGTCTCCCTCGCTGTCTCCCTCGCAGTCTCCCTCGCTGACTCCCTCGCAGTCTCTCTCGCTGTCTCACTTGCATTCACTCTCCCCGTCTCCCTCGCTGTCTCCCTCGCTGTCTCTCTTCCAGTCTCCCTTGCTGTCTCCCTCGCAGGCTCTCACGAAGTCTCTCTCGCTGTCTCTCTCGCTTTCTCTCTCGCTGTCTCTCTCGCTGTCTCACTCGCTGTCTCCCTCGCAGTCTCCCTCGCAGTCTCCCTCGCTGTCTCACTCGCAGTCTCCCTCGCAGTCTCTCTCACTGTCTCCCTCGCAGTCTCTCTCGCTTTCTCCCTCGCTGTCTCTCTCGCAGACTCTCTCGCTGTCACTCTCACAGTCACTCTCGCCGCCTCTCTCGCAGCCTCTCTCGCCGTCTCTCTCGCAGTCTCCCTCGCTGGCTCTCTCGCTCTCTCTCTCGCAGTCTCCCTCGCAGTCTCTATCGCAGTCTCTCTCGCAGTCTCCCTCACAGTCTCCCTCGCAGTCTCCCTCGCAGTCTCTCTCGCAATCTCTCTCGCAGTCTCTCTCGAAGTCTCCCTCGCATTCACTCTCCCTGTCTCCGTCGCTGTCTCTCTCGCTGTCTCCCTCACTGTCTCTCTCGCAGTCTCCCTCGCAGTCTCCCTCGCAGTCTCCCTCGCTGTCTCCCTCGCAGTCTCCCACGCAGTCTCCCTCGCAGTCCCTCTCGCAGTCTCTCTCGAAGTCTCCCTCGCATTCACTCTCCCTGTCTCCCTCGCTGTCTCCCTCGCTGTCTCCGTCGCTGTCTCTCACGCTGTCTCCCTCGCTGTCTCACTTGCTGTTTCTCGCAGTCTCCCTTGCAGTCTCCCTCGCAGTCTCACTCGCAGTCTCTCTCGCTGGAGCCATCGCAGTCTCTCGCGCAGTCTCTCTCGCAGTCTTCCTCGCTGTCTGCCTCGCACTCTCCCTCGCCGACTCCCTCGCAGTCTCTCTCGCTGTCTCCCTCGCATTCACTCTCCCTCTCTCCCTCGCTGTCTCCCTCGCTGTCTCTCTCGCTGTCTCCCTCGCTGTCTCTCACAGTCTACCTCGCAGTCTCCATCACAGTCTCCCTCGCAGTCTCCCTCGCAGTCTCCCTCGCAGTCTCTCTCGCTGTAGCCCTCGCAGTCTCTCTCGCAGTTTCTCTCGCAGTCTCGCTCGCTGTCTCCCTCGCAGTCTCCCTCGCAGTCTCCCTCGCAGTCTCCCTTGCTGTCTCCCTCGCAGTCTCTATCGCTGTCTCCCTCGTTGTCTCACTCGCTGTCTCCCTCGCAGTCTCCCTCGCAGTCTCCCTCGCAGTCTCCCTCGCTGTCTCACTCGCTGTCTCCCTCGCTGTCTCTCTCGCTGTCTCTCCCGTAGTCTCTCTCGCTTTCTCTCTCGCTGTCTCTCTCGCAGTCTCTCTCGCTGTCTCCCTCGCCGTCTCTCTCGCAGACTCTCTCGCAGACTGCCTCGCTGTCTCTCTCGCAGTCCCTCTCGCTGTCTCCCTCGCATTTTCTCTCGCAGTCTCTCTCGCTATCTCCATTGCAGTCTCTCTCGCAGTCTCCCTCGCTGTCTGCCTCGCACTCTCCCTCGCCGACTCCCTCGCAGTCTCTCTCGCTGTCTCCCTCGCATTCACTCTCCCTCTCTCCCTCGCTGTCTCCCTCGCTGTCTCTCTCGCTGTCTCCCTCGCTGTCTCTCACAGTCTCCCTCGCAGTCTCCATCACAGTCTCCCTCGCAGTCTCCCTCGCAGTCTCCCTCGCAGTCTCTCTCGCTGTAGCCCTCGCAGTCTCTCTCGCAGTTTCTCTCGCAGTCTCGCTCGCTGTCTCCCTCGCAGTCTCCCTCGCAGTCTCCCTCGCAGTCTCCCTCGCAGTCGCCCTCGCTGTCTCCCTCGCTGTCTCCCTCGCTGTCTCCCTCGCTGTCTCTCTCGCTGTCTCTCCCGTAGTCTCTCTCGCTTTCTCTCTCGCTGTCTCTCTCGCAGTCTCTCTCGCTGTCTCCCTCGCCGTCTCTCTCGCAGACTCTCTCGCAGACTGCCTCGCTGTCTCTCTCGCAGTCTCTCTCGCTGTCTCCCTCGCATTTTCTCTCGCAGTCTCTCTCGCTATCTCCCTTGCAGTCTCTCTCGCTGTCTCCCTCGCTGTCTCCCTCGCTGTCACCCTCGCAGTCTCTCGCAGACTCTCTCGCAGTCTCTCTCGCCGTCTCTCTCGCAGTCACTCTCGCCATCTCGCTCGCCGTCTCTCTTGCCGTCTCTCTCGCAGTCGCTCTCACAGTCTCTCTCGCTGTCTCTCTCGCTGTAGCCCTCACCGTCTCTCTCGCAGTCGCTCTCGCAGTCTCTCTCGCAGTCTCTCTCGCTGTCTCCCTCGCATTTTCTCTCGCAGTCTCTCTCGCTATCTCCCTTGCAGTCTCTCTCGCTGTCTCCCTCGCTGTCTCCCTCGCTGTCACCCTCGCAGTCTCTCGCAGACTCTCTCGCAGTCTCTCTCGCCGTCTCTCTCGCAGTCACTCTCGCCATCTCGCTCGCCGTCTCTCTTGCCGTCTCTCTCGCAGTCGCTCTCACAGTCTCTCTCGCTGTCTCTCTCGCTGTAGCCCTCACCGTCTCTCTCGCAGTCGCTCTCGCAGTCTCTCTCGCAGTCTCTCTCGCTGTAGCCCTCACAGTCTCTCTCGCAGTCTCTCTCGCAGTCTCCCTCACAGTCTCCCTCGCAGTCTCCCTCGCAGTCTCTCTCGCTGTCTCCCTCGCAGTCTCTCTCGCTGTATCCCTCGATTCACTCTCCCTGTCTCCCTCGCTGTCTCTCTCGCTGTCTCCCTCGCTGTCTCTCGCAGTCTCTCTCGCTGTTGCCCACGCAGGCTCTCTCGCAGTCTCTCTCGCAGTCTCCCTCGCTGTCTCCCTCGCAGTCTCCCTCGCAGTCTCCCTCGATGTCTCCCTCGCTGTCTACCTCGCAGTCTCCCTCGCCGACTCCCTCGCATTCTCTCTCGCTGTCTCACTCGCATTCACTCTCCCCGTCTCCCTCGCTGTCTCCCTCGCTGTCTCTCTTCCAGTCTCCCTTGCTGTCTGCCTCGCAGGCTCTCACGAAGTCTCTCTCGCTGTCTCTCTCGCTTTCTCTCTCGCTGTCTCTCTCGCTGTCTCACTCGCTGTCTCCCTCGCTGTCTCCCTCGCAGTCTCCCTCACAGTCTCCCTCGCAGTCTCCCTCTCTGTCTCCCCCGCAGTCTCCCTCGCAGTCTCTCTCACTGTCTCCCTCGCAGTCTCTCTCGCTTTCTCCCTCGCTGTCTCTCTCGCAGACTCTCTCGCTGTCACTCTTGCAGTCACTCTCGCCGCCTCTCTCGCAGCCTCTCTCGCCGTCTCACTCGCATTTTCTCCCGCAGTCTCTCTCTCTATCTCCCTCGCATTCTCTCTCACAGTCTCTCTCGCTGTCTCCCTCGCATTTTCACTCGCAGTCTCTCTCGCTATCTCCCTTGCAGTTTCTCTCGCAGTCTCCCTCGCTGTCTCCCTCGCAGTCTCCCTCGCTGTCTCCCTCGCAGTCTCTCTCGCAGTCTCTCTCGAATTCTCCCTCGCATTCACTCTCCCTGTCTCCCTCGCTGTCTCTCTCGCTGTCTCCCTCGCTGTCTCTCTCGCTGTCTCCCTCGCAGTCTCCCTCGCTGTCTCCCTCGCTGTCTCCCTCGCAGTCTCCCTCGCAGTCTCTCTCGCAGTCTCTCTCGAAGTATCCCTCGCATTCAATCTCCCTGTCTCCCTCACTGTCTCCCTCGCTGTCTCTCTCGCAGTCTCTCTCGCTGTCTCCCTCGCCGTCTCTCTCGCAGACTCTCTCGCAGACTGCCTCGCTGTCTCTCTCGCAGTCTCTCTCGCTGTCTCCCTTGCAGTCTCTCTCGCAGTCTCCCTCGCTGTCTGCCTCGCACTCTCCCTCGCCGACTCCCTCGCAGTCTCTCTCGCTGTCTCCCTCGCATTCACTCTCCCTCTCTCCCTCGCTGTCTCCCTCGCTGTCTCTCTCGCTGTCTCCTTCGCTGTCTCTCACAGTCTCCCTCGCAGTCTCCATCACAGTCTCCCTCGCAGTCTCCCTCGCAGTCTCCCTCGCAGTCTCTCTCGCTGTAGCCCTCGCAGTCTCTCTCGCAGTTTCTCTCGCAGTCTCGCTCGCTGTCTCCCTCGCAGTCTCCCTCGCAGTCTCCCTCGCAGTCTCCCTCGCAGTCTCCCTCGCTGTCTCCCTCGCAGTCTCTATCGCTGTCTCCCTCGTTGTCTCACTCGCTGTCTCCCTCGCAGTCTCCCTCGCAGTCTCCCTCGCAGTCTCCCTCGCTGTCTCCCTCGCTGTCTCCCGCGCTGTCTCTCTCGCTGTCTCTCCCGTAGTCTCTCTCGCTTTCTCTCTCGCTGTCTCTCTCGCAGTCTCTCTCGCTGTCTCCCTCGCCGTCTCTCTCGCAGACTCTCTCGCAGACTGCCTCGCTGTCTCTCTCGCAGTCTCTCTCGCTGTCTCCCTCGCATTTTCTCTCGCAGTCTCTCTCGCTATCTCCCTTGCAGTCTCTCTCGCTGTCTCCCTCGCTGTCTCCCTCGCTGTCACCCTCGCAGTCTCTCGCAGACTCTCTCGCAGTCTCTCTCGCCGTCTCTCTCGCAGTCACTCTCGCCATCTCGCTCGCCGTCTCTCTTGCCGTCTCTCTCGCAGTCTCTCTCGCAGTCTCTCTCGCTGTCTCTCTCGCTGTCTCTCTCGCAGTCTCTCTCGCTGTCTCCCTCGCATTTTCTCTCGCAGTCTCTCTCGCTATCTCCCTTGCAGTCTCTCTCGCAGTCTCCCTCGCTGTCTGCCTCGCACTCTCCCTCGCCGACTCCCTCGCAGTCTCTCTCGCTGTCTCCCTCGCATTCACTCTCCCTCTCTCCCTCGCTGTCTCCCTCGCTGTCTCTCTCGCTGTCTCCTTCGCTGTCTCTCACAGTCTCCCTCGCAGTCTCCATCACAGTCTCCCTCGCAGTCTCCCTCGCAGTCTCTCTCGCTGTAGCCCTCGCAGTCTCTCTCGCAGTTTCTCTCGCAGTCTCGCTCGCTGTCTCCCTCGCAGTCTCCCTCGCAGTCTCCCTCGCAGTCTCCCTCGCAGTCTCCCTCGCTGTCTCCCTCGCAGTCTCTATCGCTGTCTCCCTCGTTGTCTCGCTCGCTGTCTCCCTCGCAGTCTCCCTCGCAGTCTCCCTCGCAGTCTCCCTCGCTGTCTCCCTCGCTGTCTCCCTCGCTGTCTCTCTCGCTGTCTCTCCCGTAGTCTCTCTCGCTTTCTCTCTCGCTGTCTCTCTCGCAGTCTCTCTCGCTGTCTCCCTCGCCGTCTCTCTCGCAGACTCTCTCGCAGACTGCCTCGCTGTCTCTCTCGCAGTCTCTCTCGCTGTCTCCCTCGCATTTTCTCTCGCAGTCTCTCTCGCTATCTCCCTTGCAGTCTCTCTCGCTGTCTCCCTCGCTGTCTCCCTCGCTGTCACCCTCGCAGTCTCTCGCAGACTCTCTCGCAGTCTCTCTCGCCGTCTCTCTCGCAGTCACTCTCGCCATCTCGCTCGCCGTCTATCTTGCCGTCTCTCTCGCAGTCTCTCTCGCAGTCTCTCTCGCTGTCTCTCTCGCTGTCTCTCTCGCTGTCTCTCTCGCTGTCTCCCTCGCAGTCTCTCTCGCAGTCTCTCTCGCTGTAGCCCTCACAGTCTCTCTCGCAGTCTCTCTCGCAGTCTCCCTCGCAGTCTCCCTCGCAGTCTCCCTCGCAGTCTCTCTCGCTGTCTCCCTCGCAGTCTCTCTCGCTGTATCCCTCGATTCACTCTCCCTGTCTCCCTCGCTGTCTCTCTCGCTGTCTCCCTCGCTGTCTCTCGCAGTCTCTCTCGCTGTTGCCCACGCAGGCTCTCTCGCAGTCTCTCTCGCAGTCTCCCTCGCTGTCTCCCTCGCAGTCTCTCTCGCTGTATCCCTCGATTCACTCTCCCTGTCTCCCTCGCTGTCTCTCTCGCTGTCTCCCTCGCTGTCTCTCGCAGTCTCTCTCGCTGTTGCCCACGCAGGCTCTCTCGCAGTCTCTCTCGCAGTCTCCCTCGCTGTCTCCCTCGCAGTCTCCCTCGCAGTCTCCCTCGATGTCTCCCTCACAGTCTCCCTCGCTGTCTCCCTCGCAGTCTCCCTCGCCGACTCCCTCGCAGTCTCTCTCGCTGTCTCACTCGCATTCACTCTCCCCGTCTCCCTCGCTGTCTCTCTCGCTGTCTCTCTCGCTGTCTCTCACGCCGCCTGTCTCGCTGTCTCTCTGGCAGTCTCTCTCGCTGTCTCTCTTGCAGTCTCCCACGCTGTCTCCCTCGCAGTCTCTCTCGCTGTCTCTCTCGCAGTCTCTCTCACTGTCTCCCTCGCTGTCTCCCTCGCAGTCTCCCTCGCAGTCTCTCTCGCTGTCTCCCTCGCTGTCTCCCTCGCAGTCTCTCTCGCTGTCTCCCTCGCAGTCTCTCTCGCTTTCTCCCTCGCTTTCTCCCTCGCTGTCTCTCTCGCACACTCTCTCGCAGACTCTCTCGCTGGCTCTCTCGCAGTCTCTCTCGCTGCCTCCCTCGCCGTCACTCTCGCCGTCTCTCTCGCAGTCTCTCTCGCTGTCTCTCTCGCTGTCTCCCTCGCATTTTCTCTCACAGTCTCTTTTGCATTCTCTCTCGCTATCTCCCTTGCAGTCTCTCTCGAATCTCCCTTGCAGTCTCTCTCGCTGTCTCTCTCGCAGTCTCTCTCGCTGTCTCCCTTGCAGTCTCACTCGCAGTCTCCCTCGCATTCTCTCTCGCTGTCTCTCTCGCAGTCTCTCTCGCTGTCTCTCCCGCAGTCTCTCTCGCTGTCTCCCTCGCAGTCTCTCTCGCTGTCTCTCTCGCAGTCTCTCTCACAGTCTCCCTCGCAGTCTCCCTCGCAGTCTCCCTCGCAGTCTCCCTCGCTGTCTCTCTCGCAGTCTCTCTCGCTGTCTCCCTCGTTGTCTCCCTCGCAGTCTCTCTCGCTGTCTCCCTCGCAGTCTCTCTCGCTTTCTCCCTCGCTTTCTCCCTCGCTTTCTCCCTCGCTGTCTCTCTCGCACATTCTCTCGCAGACTCTCTCCCTGTCTCTCTCGCAGTCTCTCTCGCTGCCTCCCTCGCCCTCTCTCTCGCCGTCTCTCTCGCAGTCTCTCTCGCTGTCTCCCTCGCATTTTCTCTCGCAGTCTCTTTTGCATTCTCTCTCGCTATCTCCCTTGCAGTCTCTCTCGCTATCTCCCTTGCAGTCTCTCTCGCTGTCTCCATCGCTGTCGAACTCGCGGTCAACCTCGCATTCTCTCTCGCAGTCTCCCTCGCTGTCTCCCTCGCTGTCTCCCTCGCTGTCTCTCTCGCAGTCTCCCTCGCTGTCTCGCTCGCTGTCTCCCTGGCAGTCTCTCTCGCTGTCTCTCTCGCAGTCTCTCTCGCTGTCTCCCTCGCAGTCTCTCTCGCAGTCTCTCTCGCTGTCTCCCTCGCAGTCTCTCTCGCTGTCTCCCTCACAGTCTCTCTCGCTTTCTCCCTCGCTGTCTCTCTCGCAGTATCTCTCACCGCCTCTCTCGCCGTCTCTCTTGCAGTCTCTCTCGCCTTCTCTCTTGCTGTCTCTCTCGCTATCTCCATCGCTGTCTAACCCGCTGTCTACCTCGCATTCTCTCTCGCAGTCTCTCTCGCTGTCTCTCTCGCTGTCTCCTTCGCTGTCTCCCTCGCTGTCTCCCTCGCTGTCTCCCTCGCTGTCTCTCTCGCTGTCTCTCTCGCTGTCTCTCTCACTGTCTCTCTCGCTGTCTCCCTCGCATTTTCTCTCGCAGTCTCTTTTGCATTCTCTCTCACTATCTCCCTTGCAGTCTCTGTCGAATCTCCCTTGCAGTCTCTCTCGCTGTCTCCATCGCTGTCGAACTCGCTGTCAACCTCGCATTCTCTCTCGCAATCTCTCTCGCTGTCTCCCTCGCTGTCTCCCTCGCTGTCTCTCTCGCAGTCTCGCTCGCTGTCTCTCTCGCAGTCTCTCTCACAGACTCTGTCGCAGTCTCCCTCGCTGTCTCGCTCGCTGTCTCCCTCGCAGTCTCTCTCGCTGTCTCTCTCGCAGTCTCTCTCGCTGTCTCCCTCGCTGTCTCTCTCGCTGTGTCCCTCGCTGTCTCCCTCACTGTCTCTCTCGCAGTCTCCCTCGCAGTCTCTCTCGCTGTCTCCCTCACAGTCTCTCTCGCTTTCTCCCTCGCAGTCTCTCTCGCATTCTCTCTCGCTATCTCCCTTGCAGTCACTCTCGCTATCTCCCTTGCAGTCTCTCTCGCTGTCTCCATCGCTGTCGAACTCGCTGTCTACCTCGCATTCTCTCTCGCAGTCTCTCTCGCTGTCTCCCTCGCTGTCTCCCTCGCTGTCTCTCTCGCCTTCTCTCTCGCTGTCTCTCTCGCAGTCTCCCTCGCATTTTCTCTCGCAGTCTCTCTCGCAGTCTCTCTCGCTATCTCCCTTGTAGTCTCTCCCGCTATCTCCATCGCTGTCTAACTCTCTGTCTACCTCGCATTCTCTCTCGCAGTCTCTCTCGCTGTCTCCCTCGCAGTCTCACTCGCAGTCTCCCTCGCATTCTCTCTCGCTGTCTCTCTCGCAGTCTCTCTCGCTGTCTCTCTCGCAGTCTCTCTCGCTGTCTCCCTCGCAGTCTCTCTCGCTGTCTCTCTCGCAGTCTCTCTCACTGTCTCCCTCGCAGTCTCCCTCGCAGTCTCCCTCGCAGTCTCCCTCGCTGTCTCTCTCGCAGTCTCTCTCGCTGTCTCCCTCGTTGTCTCCCTCGCAGTCTCTCTCGCTGTCTCCCTCGCAGTCTCTCTCGCAGTCTCTCTTGCTGCCTCCCTCGCCGTCTCTCTCGCCGTCTCTCTCACAGTATCTCTCGCTGTCTCCCTCGCATTTTCTCTCGCAGTCTCTTTTGCATTCTCTCTCGCTATCTCCCTTGCAGTCTCTCTCGCTATCACCCTTGCAGTCTCACTCGCTGTCTCCATCACTGTCGAACTCGCGGTCAACCTCGCATTCTCTCTCGCAGTCTCTCTCGCTGTCTCCCTCGCTGTCTCCCTCGCTGTCTCTCTCGCAGTCTCGCTCGCTGTCTCTCTCGCAGTCTCTCTCACAGAGTCTGTCGCAGTCTCTCTCGCTGTCTCGCTCGCTGTCTCCCTGGCAGTCTCTCTCGCTGTCTCTCTCGCAGTCTCTCTCGCTGTCTCCCTCGCAGTCTCTCTCGCAGTCTCTCTCGCTGTCTCCCTCGCAGTCTCTCTCACTGTCTCCCTCACAGTCTCTCTCGCTTTCTCCCTCGCTGTCTCTCTCGCAGTCTCTCTCACCGCCTCTCTCGCCGTCTCTCTTGCAGTCTCTCTCGCCTTCTCTCTTGCTGCCTCTCTCGCTGTCTCCCTCGCATTTTCTCTCGCAGTCTCTCTCGCTTTCTCCCTTGCAGTCTCTCTCGCTATCTCCATCACTGTCTAACCCGCTGTCTACCTCGCATTCTCTCTCGCAGTCTCTCTCGCTGTCTCCCTCGCTGTCTCCTTCACTGTCTCCCTCGCTGTCTCCCTCGCTGTCTCCCTCGCTGTCTCTCTCGCTGTCTCTCTCGCTGTCTCTCTCACTGTCTCCCTCGCTGTCTCCATCGCTATCTCCCTCGCTGTCTCCCTCGCAGTCTCTTTTGCTGTCTCCCTCGCTGTCTCCCTCGCAGTCTCACTCGCAGTCTCCCTCGCAGTCTCACTCGCTGTCTCCCTCGCAGTGTCTCCTGCAGTCTCTCTCGGTGTCTCTCTTGCTTTCCGTCTCGCATTCTCTCTCGCAGACTCTCTCGCTGTCTCCCTCACTTTCTCCCACGCTGTCTCTCACGCAGACTCTCTCGATGTCTCTCTCGCAGTCTCTTTTGCTTTCTCCCTAGCAGTCTCTCTCGCTGTCTCTCTCGCAGTCTCTCTCTCTGTCTCTCTCGCAGTCTCTCTCGCAGTCTCTCTCGCTGTCTCCCTCGCTGGCTCCCTCGCTGTCTCCCTCCCAGTCTCTCTTGCAGTCTCTCTCGCAGTCTCTTTTGCTTTCTCCCTCGCAGTCTCTCTCGCTGTCTCCCTCGCAGTCTATCTCGCAGTCTCTTTCGCTGTCTCCCTCGCAGTCTCTCTCGCTGTCTCCCTCGCTGTCTCCCTCGCTGTCTCACTCGCGGTCTCCCTCGCGGTCTCCCTCACAGTCTCCCTCGCAGTCTCTCTCGCAGTCTCTCTCGCAGTCTCTCTCGCTGTCTCCCTCGCTGTCTCCCTCGCTGTCTCCCTCGCTGTCTCTCTCGCAGTCTCCCTCGCTGTCTCCCTCGCAGTCTCTCACTGTCTCCCTCGCAGTCTCTCGCAGTCTCTCGCTGTCTCCCTCGCTGTCTCCTTCGCTGCCTCCCTCGCTGTCTCCCTCGCTGTCTCCCTCGCTGTCTCCTTCGATGTCTCCCTCGCCGTCGCTCTCGCCGTCTGCCTCGCTGTCGAACTCGCTGACTCTCTCGCAGTCTCCCTCGCAGTCTCTCTCGCAGTCTCTTTTGCTTTCTCCCTCGCAGTCTCTCTCGCTGTCTCTCTCGCAGTCTCTCTCGCAGTCTCTCTTGCTGTCTCTCTCGCAGTCTCTCTCGCATTCTCTTTTGCTTTCTCCACTGCAGTCTCTCTCGCTGTCCCTCTCGCAGTCTCTCTCGCAGTCTCTTTCGCAGTCTCCCTCGCAGTCTCTCTCGCTGTCTCCCTTGCTGTCTCCCTCGCTGTCTCACTCGCGGTCTCCCTCGCGGTCTCCCTCGCAGTCTCCCTCGCAGGCTCTCTCGCAGTCTCTCTCGCTGTCTCCCTCGCTGTCTCCCTCGCTGTCTCCCTCGCTGTCTCCCTCGCTGTCTCTCTCGCAGTCTCCCTCGCTGTCTCCCTCGCAGTCTCTCACTGTCTCCCTCGCAGTCTCTCGCAGTCTCTCGCTGTCTCCCTCGCTGTCTCCCTCGCTGCCTCCCTCGCTGTCTCCCTCGCTGTCTCCCTCGCGGTCTCCCTCGAAGTCTCCCTCGCCGTCGCTCTCACCGTCTCCCTCGCTGTCGAACTCGCTGACCCTCTCGCTGTCTCCATCGGTGTCTCCCTTGCTTTCTCCCTCGCAGTCTCTTTCGCTGTCTTCTCGCTGTCTTCTCGCTATCTCCCTCGCTGTCTCCCTCGCTGTCTCCCTCGCTGACTCCCTCGCAGTGTCTCACTTCAGTCTCTCTCGCTGTCCCCCTCACTGTCCCCCTCGCTGTCCCCCTCGCTGTCCCCCTCGCTTTCTCCCTCGCAGTCTCCCTCGCAGTCTATCTCGCAGACTCTCTCGCTGTCTCCCTCGCAGTCTCTCTCGCTGTCTCTCTCGCAGTCTCTCTCACTGTCTCCCTCGCAGTCTCCCTCGCAGTCTCCCTCGCAGTCTCCCTCGCTGTCTCTCTCGCAGTCTCTCTCGCTGTCTCCCTCGTTGTCTCCCTCGCAGTCTCTCTCGCTGTCTCCCTCGCAGTCTCTCTCGCAGTCTCTCTTGCTGCCTCCCTCGCCGTCTCTCTCGCCGTCTCTCTCACAGTATCTCTCGCTGTCTCCCTCGCATTTTCTCTCGCAGTCTCTTTTGCATTCTCTCTCGCTATCTCCCTTGCAGTCTCTCTCGCTATCACCCTTGCAGTCTCACTCGCTGTCTCCATCACTGTCGAACTCGCGGTCAACCTCGCATTCTCTCTCGCAGTCTCTCTCGCTGTCTCCCTCGCTGTCTCCCTCGCTGTCTCTCTCGCAGTCTCGCTCGCTGTCTCTCTCGCAGTCTCTCTCACAGAGTCTGTCGCAGTCTCTCTCGCTGTCTCGCTCGCTGTCTCCCTGGCAGTCTCTCTCGCTGTCTCTCTCGCAGTCTCTCTCGCTGTCTCCCTCGCAGTCTCTCTCGCAGTCTCTCTCGCTGTCTCCCTCGCAGTCTCTCTCACTGTCTCCCTCACAGTCTCTCTCGCTTTCTCCCTCGCTGTCTCTCTCGCAGTCTCTCTCACCGCCTCTCTCGCCGTCTCTCTTGCAGTCTCTCTCGCCTTCTCTCTTGCTGCCTCTCTCGCTGTCTCCCTCGCATTTTCTCTCGCAGTCTCTCTCGCTTTCTCCCTTGCAGTCTCTCTCGCTATCTCCATCACTGTCTAACCCGCTGTCTACCTCGCATTCTCTCTCGCAGTCTCTCTCGCTGTCTCCCTCGCTGTCTCCTTCACTGTCTCCCTCGCTGTCTCCCTCGCTGTCTCCCTCGCTGTCTCTCTCGCTGTCTCTCTCGCTGTCTCTCTCACTGTCTCCCTCGCTGTCTCCATCGCTATCTCCCTCGCTGTCTCCCTCGCAGTCTCTTTTGCTGTCTCCCTCGCTGTCTCCCTCGCAGTCTCACTCGCAGTCTCCCTCGCAGTCTCACTCGCTGTCTCCCTCGCAGTGTCTCCTGCAGTCTCTCTCGGTGTCTCTCTTGCTTTCCGTCTCGCATTCTCTCTCGCAGACTCTCTCGCTGTCTCCCTCACTTTCTCCCACGCTGTCTCTCACGCAGACTCTCTCGATGTCTCTCTCGCAGTCTCTCTCGCAGTCTCTTTTGCTTTCTCCCTAGCAGTCTCTCTCGCTGTCTCTCTCGCAGTCTCTCTCTCTGTCTCTCTCGCAGTCTCTCTCGCAGTCTCTCTCGCTGTCTCCCTCGCTGGCTCCCTCGCTGTCTCCCTCCCAGTCTCTCTTGCAGTCTCTCTCGCAGTCTCTTTTGCTTTCTCCCTCGCAGTCTCTCTCGCTGTCTCCCTCGCAGTCTATCTCGCAGTCTCTTTCGCTGTCTCCCTCGCAGTCTCTCTCGCTGTCTCCCTCGCTGTCTCCCTCGCTGTCTCACTCGCGGTCTCCCTCGCGGTCTCCCTCACAGTCTCCCTCGCAGTCTCTCTCGCAGTCTCTCTCGCAGTCTCTCTCGCTGTCTCCCTCGCTGTCTCCCTCGCTGTCTCCCTCGCTGTCTCTCTCGCAGTCTCCCTCGCTGTCTCCCTCGCAGTCTCTCACTGTCTCCCTCGCAGTCTCTCGCAGTCTCTCGCTGTCTCCCTCGCTGTCTCCTTCGCTGCCTCCCTCGCTGTCTCCCTCGCTGTCTCCCTCGCTGTCTCCTTCGATGTCTCCCTCGCCGTCGCTCTCGCCGTCTGCCTCGCTGTCGAACTCGCTGACTCTCTCGCAGTCTCCCTCGCAGTCTCTCTCGCAGTCTCTTTTGCTTTCTCCCTCGCAGTCTCTCTCGCTGTCTCTCTCGCAGTCTCTCTCGCAGTCTCTCTTGCTGTCTCTCTCGCAGTCTCTCTCGCATTCTCTTTTGCTTTCTCCACTGCAGTCTCTCTCGCTGTCCCTCTCGCAGTCTCTCTCGCAGTCTCTTTCGCAGTCTCCCTCGCAGTCTCTCTCGCTGTCTCCCTTGCTGTCTCCCTCGCTGTCTCACTCGCGGTCTCCCTCGCGGTCTCCCTCGCAGTCTCCCTCGCAGGCTCTCTCGCAGTCTCTCTCGCTGTCTCCCTCGCTGTCTCCCTCGCTGTCTCCCTCGCTGTCTCCCTCGCTGTCTCTCTCGCAGTCTCCCTCGCTGTCTCCCTCGCAGTCTCTCACTGTCTCCCTCGCAGTCTCTCGCAGTCTCTCGCTGTCTCCCTCGCTGTCTCCCTCGCTGCCTCCCTCGCTGTCTCCCTCGCTGTCTCCCTCGCGGTCTCCCTCGAAGTCTCCCTCGCCGTCGCTCTCACCGTCTCCCTCGCTGTCGAACTCGCTGACCCTCTCGCTGTCTCCATCGGTGTCTCCCTTGCTTTCTCCCTCGCAGTCTCTTTCGCTGTCTTCTCGCTGTCTTCTCGCTATCTCCCTCGCTGTCTCCCTCGCTGTCTCCCTCGCTGACTCCCTCGCAGTGTCTCACTTCAGTCTCTCTCGCTGTCCCCCTCACTGTCCCCCTCGCTGTCCCCCTCGCTGTCCCCCTCGCTTTCTCCCTCGCAGTCTCCCTCGCAGTCTATCTCGCAGACTCTCTCGCTGTCTCCCTCGCAGTCTCCCTCGCTGTCTCCCTCGCAGGCTCTCACGAAGTCTCTCTCACTGTCTCTCTCGCTGTCTCATTCGCTGTTTCCCTCGCTGTCTCTCTCGCAGTCTCTTTTACTTTCTCACTCGCAGTCTCTCTCACTGTCTCTCTCGCAGTCTCTCTCGCTGTGTCTCTCGCAGTCTCTCTGGCAGTATCTCTCGCTGTCTCCCTCGCTGGCTCCCTCGCTGTCTCCCTCCCTGTCTCCCTCGCAGTCTCCCTCGCTGTCTCTCTCGCTCTCTCCCTCGCTGTCTCCCTCGCTGTCTCCCTCGCTTTCTCTCTCGCAGTCTCCCTCGCTGTCTCCCTCGCAGTCTCTCACTATCTCCCTCGCAGTTTCTCGCAGTCTCTCTCGCTGTCTCTCTCGCTGCCTCCCTCGCCGTCTCCCTCTCCGTCTCCCTCGCCGTCTCCCTCGCCGTCTCCCTCGCCGTCTCCCTCGCCGTCTCTCTCGCAGTCTCTCTTGCTGTCTCTCTCGCAGTCTCCCTCGGATTTTCTCTCGCAGTCTCTCTAGCAATCTCTCTCGCTATCTCCCTTGCAGTCCCTCTCGCTATCTCGCTTGCAGTCTCTAACACTGTCTCCATCGCTGTCTCCATCGCTGTCTCCATCGCTGTCTTCATCGCTGTCTAACTCGCTGTATATCTCGCATTCTCTCTCGCATTCTCTCTCGCTGTCTCCCTCGCAGTCTCCCTCGCAGTCTCCCTCACAGTCTCCCTCACAGTCTCCCTCGCAGTCTCCCTCGCTGTCTCTCTCGCTGTCTCTCTCGCAGTCTCTCTCGCTGTCTCCCTCGCAGTCACCCTCGCAGTCTCTCTCGCAGTCTCTCTCGCAGTCTCTCTCGCAGTCTATCTCGCAGTCTCTCTCGCTATCTCTCTTGCAGTCTCTCTCGCTGTCTCCATCGCTGTCTAACTCGCTGTCTACCTCGCATGCTCTCTCGCAGTCTCTCTAGTTGTCTCCCTCGCTGTTTCCTTCGCTGTCTCCCTCGCTGTCTCCCTCGCTGTCTCCCTCGCTGTCTCTCTCGCTGTCCTTCTGGCAGTCTCTCTCGCTGTCTCTCTCGCTGTCCCAATCGCTGTCTCCCTCGCAGTCTGCCTCGCAGTCTCCCTCGCATTCTCCCTCGCAGTCTATCTCACAGTCTCTCTCGCAGTCTCTGTCGCAGTCTCTCTCGCAGACTCTCTCGCTGTCTCTCTCGCTGTCTCACTCGCTGTCTCCCTCGCTGTCTCTCTCGCTGTCTCTCTCGCTGTCTCTCTCGCTGTCCCCCTCGCTGTCTCCCTCGCTGTCCCCCTCGCTGTCTCCCTTGCTGTCTCCCTCGCAGTCTCTCTCGCAGGCTCATTTGCTTTCTCTCTCGCAGTCTATCTCGCTGTCTCTCTCGCCATCTCTCTCGCAGTCTCTCTCGCTGTCTCCCTCGCAGGCTCTCATGAAGTCTCTCTCGCTGTCTCTCTCGCTGTCTCCCTCGCTGTCTCTCTCGCAGTCTCTCTCGCAGTCTCTGTCGCAATCTCTCTCGCAGTCTCTTTTGCTTTCTCCCTCGCAGCCTCTCTCGCAGTCTCTCTCGCTGTCTCTCTCGCAGTCTCCCTCGCAGTCTCTCTCGCAGTCTCCCTCGCAGTCTCTCTCGCTGTCTCCCTCGCTTTCTCCCTCGCTGACTCTCTCGCAGAATCTCTCGCTGTCTCCCTCGCTGTCTCCCTCGCTGTCTCCCTCGCAGTCTCTCTCGCTGTCTCCCTCGCAGTCTCTCTCGCTGTCTCCCTCGCTGTCTCCCTCGCAGTCTCCCTCGCAGTCTCCCTCGCCGTCTCTCTCGCAGTTTCCCTCGCTGTCTCTCTCGCATTCTCCCTCGCTGTCTCCCTCGCAGTCTCTCTCGCTGTCTCCGTCGCTGTCACCCTCGCTGTCTACCTCGCATTATCTCTCGCATTCTCTCTCGCTGTCTCCCTCGCTGTCTCCCTCGCTGTCTCCCTCGCTGTCTCTCTCGCAGTCTCTCTCGCTATCTCCCTCGCAGTCTCTCTCGCTTTCTCCATCGCTGTCTGCCTCGCTGTCTCCCCTGCAGTCTCATGCAGTCTCTCTCGCTGTCTCTCTGTCTGTCCCCCTCACTGTCTCTCTCGCAGTATCTCTCGCTGTTTCCCTCGCAGTCCCTCTCGCAGTCCCTCTCGCAGTCTCTCTCAGTCTCTCTCGCAGTTCGTTCGCTGTCTCCCTCGCTCTCTCCCTCGCAGTCTCTCTCGCAGTCACTCTCGCAGTCTCTCTCGCTTTCTCCTTCGCAGTCTCTCTCGCAGTCTCTCTCGCTGTCTCCCTCGCAGTCTCTCGCATTCTCTTTCGCTGTTCCCTCGCTGTCTCCCTCGCTGTCTCCCTCGCTGTCTCCCTCGCTGTTTCCCTCGCAGTCTCTCTCGCACCCTCTCTCGCAGTCTCTCTCGCTGTCTCTCTCGCTGTCTCTCTCGCAGTCTCCCTCGCAGTCTCTTTTGCTTTCTCCACTGCAGTCTCCCTCGCAGTCTCTCTCGCTGTCTCCCTCGCTGTCTCCCTCGCTGTCTCACTCGCGGTCTCCCTCGCGGTCTCCCTCGCAGTCTCCCTCGCAGTCTCTCTCGCAGTCTCTCTCGCTGTCTCCCTCGCTGTCTCCCTCGCTGTCTCCCTCGCTGTATCCCTCGCTGTCTCTCTCGCAGTCTCCCTCGCTGTCTCCCTCGCAGTCTCTCACTGTCTCCCTCGCAGTCTCTCTCGAAGTCTCCCTCGCATTCACTCTCCCTGTCTCCGTCGCTGTCTCTCTCGCTGTCTCCCTCACTGTCTCTCTCGCAGTCTCCCTCGCAGTCTCCCTCGCAGTCTCCCTCGCTGTCTCCCTCGCAGTCTCCCACGCAGTCTCCCTCGCAGTCCCTCTCGCAGTCTCTCTCGAAGTCTCCCTCGCATTCACTCTCCCTGTCTCCCTCGCTGTCTCCCTCGCTGTCTCCGTCGCTGTCTCTCACGCTGTCTCCCTCGCTGTCTCGCTTGCTGTTTCTCGCAGTCTCCCTTGCAGTCTCCCTCGCAGTCTCACTCGCAGTCTCTCTCGCTGGAGCCATCGCAGTCTCTCGCGCAGTCTCTCTCGCAGTCTTCCTCGCTGTCTGCCTCGCACTCTCCCTCGCCGACTCCCTCGCAGTCTCTCTCGCTGTCTCCCTCGCATTCACTCTCCCTCTCTCCCTCGCTGTCTCCCTCGCTGTCTCTCTCGCTGTCTCCCTCGCTGTCTCTCACAGTCTACCTCGCAGTCTCCATCACAGTCTCCCTCGCAGTCTCCCTCGCAGTCTCCCTCGCAGTCTCTCTCGCTGTAGCCCTCGCAGTCTCTCTCGCAGTTTCTCTCGCAGTCTCGCTCGCTGTCTCCCTCGCAGTCTCCCTCGCAGTCTCCCTCGCAGTCTCCCTTGCTGTCTCCCTCGCAGTCTCTATCGCTGTCTCCCTCGTTGTCTCACTCGCTGTCTCCCTCGCAGTCTCCCTCGCAGTCTCCCTCGCAGTCTCCCTCGCTGTCTCACTCGCTGTCTCCCTCGCTGTCTCTCTCGCTGTCTCTCCCGTAGTCTCTCTCGCTTTCTCTCTCGCTGTCTCTCTCGCAGTCTCTCTCGCTGTCTCCCTCGCCGTCTCTCTCGCAGACTCTCTCGCAGACTGCCTCGCTGTCTCTCTCGCAGTCCCTCTCGCTGTCTCCCTCGCATTTTCTCTCGCAGTCTCTCTCGCTATCTCCATTGCAGTCTCTCTCGCAGTCTCCCTCGCTGTCTGCCTCGCACTCTCCCTCGCCGACTCCCTCGCAGTCTCTCTCGCTGTCTCCCTCGCATTCACTCTCCCTCTCTCCCTCGCTGTCTCCCTCGCTGTCTCTCTCGCTGTCTCCCTCGCTGTCTCTCACAGTCTCCCTCGCAGTCTCCATCACAGTCTCCCTCGCAGTCTCCCTCGCAGTCTCCCTCGCAGTCTCTCTCGCTGTAGCCCTCGCAGTCTCTCTCGCAGTTTCTCTCGCAGTCTCGCTCGCTGTCTCCCTCGCAGTCTCCCTCGCAGTCTCCCTCGCAGTCTCCCTCGCAGTCGCCCTCGCTGTCTCCCTCGCTGTCTCCCTCGCTGTCTCCCTCGCTGTCTCTCTCGCTGTCTCTCCCGTAGTCTCTCTCGCTTTCTCTCTCGCTGTCTCTCTCGCAGTCTCTCTCGCTGTCTCCCTCGCCGTCTCTCTCGCAGACTCTCTCGCAGACTGCCTCGCTGTCTCTCTCGCAGTCTCTCTCGCTGTCTCCCTCGCATTTTCTCTCGCAGTCTCTCTCGCTATCTCCCTTGCAGTCTCTCTCGCTGTCTCCCTCGCTGTCTCCCTCGCTGTCACCCTCGCAGTCTCTCGCAGACTCTCTCGCAGTCTCTCTCGCCGTCTCTCTCGCAGTCACTCTCGCCATCTCGCTCGCCGTCTCTCTTGCCGTCTCTCTCGCAGTCGCTCTCACAGTCTCTCTCGCTGTCTCTCTCGCTGTAGCCCTCACCGTCTCTCTCGCAGTCGCTCTCGCAGTCTCTCTCGCAGTCTCTCTCGCTGTAGCCCTCACAGTCTCTCTCGCAGTCTCTCTCGCAGTCTCCCTCACAGTCTCCCTCGCAGTCTCCCTCGCAGTCTCTCTCGCTGTCTCCCTCGCAGTCTCTCTCGCTGTATCCCTCGATTCACTCTCCCTGTCTCCCTCGCTGTCTCTCTCGCTGTCTCCCTCGCTGTCTCTCGCAGTCTCTCTCGCTGTTGCCCACGCAGGCTCTCTCGCAGTCTCTCTCGCAGTCTCCCTCGCTGTCTCCCTCGCAGTCTCCCTCGCAGTCTCCCTCGATGTCTCCCTCGCTGTCTACCTCGCTGTCTCCCTCGCCGACTCCCTCGCATTCTCTCTCGCTGTCTCACTCGCATTCACTCTCCCCGTCTCCCTCGCTGTCTCCCTCGCTGTCTCTCTTCCAGTCTCCCTTGCTGTCTGCCTCGCAGGCTCTCACGAAGTCTCTCTCGCTGTCTCTCTCGCTTTCTCTCTCGCTGTCTCTCTCGCTGTCTCACTCGCTGTCTCCCTCGCTGTCTCCCTCGCAGTCTCCCTCACAGTCTCCCTCGCAGTCTCCCTCTCTGTCTCCCCCGCAGTCTCCCTCGCAGTCTCTCTCACTGTCTCCCTCGCAGTCTCTCTCGCTTTCTCCCTCGCTGTCTCTCTCGCAGACTCTCTCGCTGTCACTCTTGCAGTCACTCTCGCCGCCTCTCTCGCAGCCTCTCTCGCCGTCTCACTCGCATTTTCTCCCGCAGTCTCTCTCTCTATCTCCCTCGCATTCTCTCTCACAGTCTCTCTCGCTGTCTCCCTCGCATTTTCACTCGCAGTCTCTCTCGCTATCTCCCTTGCAGTTTCTCTCGCAGTCTCCCTCGCTGTCTCCCTCGCAGTCTCCCTCGCTGTCTCCCTCGCAGTCTCTCTCGCAGTCTCTCTCGAATTCTCCCTCGCATTCACTCTCCCTGTCTCCCTCGCTGTCTCTCTCGCTGTCTCCCTCGCTGTCTCTCTCGCTGTCTCCCTCGCAGTCTCCCTCGCTGTCTCCCTCGCTGTCTCCCTCGCAGTCTCCCTCGCAGTCTCTCTCGCAGTCTCTCTCGAAGTATCCCTCGCATTCACTCTCCCTGTCTCCCTCACTGTCTCCCTCGCTGTCTCTCTCGCAGTCTCTCTCGCTGTCTCCCTCGCCGTCTCTCTCGCAGACTCTCTCGCAGACTGCCTCGCTGTCTCTCTCGCAGTCTCTCTCGCTGTCTCCCTTGCAGTCTCTCTCGCAGTCTCCCTCGCTGTCTGCCTCGCACTCTCCCTCGCCGACTCCCTCGCAGTCTCTCTCGCTGTCTCCCTCGCATTCACTCTCCCTCTCTCCCTCGCTGTCTCTCTCGCTGTCTCCTTCGCTGTCTCTCACAGTCTCCCTCGCAGTCTCCATCACAGTCTCCCTCGCAGTCTCCCTCGCAGTCTCCCTCGCAGTCTCTCTCGCTGTAGCCCTCGCAGTCTCTCTCGCAGTTTCTCTCGCAGTCTCGCTCGCTGTCTCCCTCGCAGTCTCCCTCGCAGTCTCCCTCGCAGTCTCCCTCGCAGTCTCCCTCGCTGTCTCCCTCGCAGTCTCTATCGCTGTCTCCCTCGTTGTCTCACTCGCTGTCTCCCTCGCAGTCTCCCTCGCAGTCTCCCTCGCAGTCTCCCTCGCTGTCTCCCTCGCTGTCTCCCGCGCTGTCTCTCTCGCTGTCTCTCCCGTAGTCTCTCTCGCTTTCTCTCTCGCTGTCTCTCTCGCAGTCTCTCTCGCTGTCTCCCTCGCCGTCTCTCTCGCAGACTCTCTCGCAGACTGCCTCGCTGTCTCTCTCGCAGTCTCTCTCGCTGTCTCCCTCGCATTTTCTCTCGCAGTCTCTCTCGCTATCTCCCTTGCAGTCTCTCTCGCTGTCTCCCTCGCTGTCTCCCTCGCTGTCACCCTCGCAGTCTCTCGCAGACTCTCTCGCAGTCTCTCTCGCCGTCTCTCTCGCAGTCACTCTCGCCATCTCGCTCGCCGTCTCTCTTGCCGTCTCTCTCGCAGTCTCTCTCGCAGTCTCTCTCGCTGTCTCTCTCGCTGTCTCTCTCGCTGTCTCTCTCGCTGTCTCCCTCGCAGTCTCTCTCGCAGTCTCTCTCGCTGTAGCCCTCACAGTCTCTCTCGCAGTCTCTCTCGCAGTCTCCCTCGCAGTCTCCCTCGCAGTCTCCCTCGCAGTCTCCCTCGCAGTCTCCCTCGCGGTCTCCCTCGCAGTCTCTCTCACTGTCTCCCTCGCAGTCTCTCTCGCTTTCTCCCTCGCTGTCTCTCTCGCAGACTCTCTCGCTGTCACTCTTGCAGTCACTCTCGCCGCCTCTCTCGCAGCCTCTCTCGCCGTCTCACTCGCATTTTCTCTCGCAGTCTCTCTCTCTATCTCCCTTGCATTCTCTCTCACAGTCTCTCTCGCTGTCTCCCTCGCATTTTCACTCGCAGTCTCTCTCGCTATCTCCCTTGCAGTTTCTCTCGCAGTCTCCCTCGCTGTCTCCCTCGCAGTCTCCCTCGCTGTCTCCCTCGCAGTCTCTCTCGCAGTCTCTCTCGAATTCTCCCTCGCATTCACTCTCCCTGTCTCCCTCGCTGTCTCTCTCGCTGTCTCCCTCGCTGTCTCTCTCGCTGTCTCCCTCGCAGTCTCCCTCGCTGTCTCCCTCGCTGTCTCCCTCGCAGTCTCCCTCGCAGTCTCTCTCGCAGTCTCTCTCGAAGTATCCCTCGCATTCACTCTCCCTGTCTCCCTCACTGTCTCCCTCGCTGTCTCTCTCGCAGTCTCTCTCGCTGTCTCCCTCGCCGTCTCTCTCGCAGACTCTCTCGCAGACTGCCTCGCTGTCTCTCTCGCAGTCTCTCTCGCTGTCTCCCTCGCATTTTCTCTCGCAGTCTCTCTCGCTATCTCCCTTGCAGTCTCTCTCGCAGTCTCCCTCGCTGTCTGCCTCGCACTCTCCCTCGCCGACTCCCTCGCAGTCTCTCTCGCTGTCTCCCTCGCATTCACTCTCCCTCTCTCCCTCGCTGTCTCCCTCGCTGTCTCTCTCGCTGTCTCCTTCGCTGTCTCTCACAGTCTCCCTCGCAGTCTCCATCACAGTCTCCCTCGCAGTCTCCCTCGCAGTCTCCCTCGCAGTCTCTCTCGCTGTAGCCCTCGCAGTCTCTCTCGCAGTTTCTCTCGCAGTCTCGCTCGCTGTCTCCCTCGCAGTCTCCCTCGCAGTCTCCCTCGCAGTCTCCCTCGCAGTCTCCCTCGCTGTCTCCCTCGCAGTCTCTATCGCTGTCTCCCTCGTTGTCTCGCTCGCTGTCTCCCTCGCAGTCTCCCTCGCAGTCTCCCTCGCAGTCTCCCTCGCTGTCTCCCTCGCTGTCTCCCTCGCTGTCTCTCTCGCTGTCTCTCCCGTAGTCTCTCTCGCTTTCTCTCTCGCTGTCTCTCTCGCAGTCTCTCTCGCTGTCTCCCTCGCCGTCTCTCTCGCAGACTCTCTCGCAGACTGCCTCGCTGTCTCTCTCGCAGTCTCTCTCGCTGTCTCCCTCGCATTTTCTCTCGCAGTCTCTCTCGCTATCTCCCTTGCAGTCTCTCTCGCTGTCTCCCTCGCTGTCTCCCTCGCTGTCACCCTCGCAGTCTCTCGCAGACTCTCTCGCAGTCTCTCTCGCCGTCTCTCTCGCAGTCACTCTCGCCATCTCGCTCGCCGTCTATCTTGCCGTCTCTCTCGCAGTCTCTCTCGCAGTCTCTCTCGCTGTCTCTCTCGCTGTCTCTCTCGCTGTCTCTCTCGCTGTCTCCCTCGCAGTCTCTCTCGCAGTCTCTCTCGCTGTAGCCCTCACAGTCTCTCTCGCAGTCTCTCTCGCAGTCTCCCTCGCAGTCTCCCTCGCAGTCTCCCTCGCAGTCTCTCTCGCTGTCTCCCTCGCAGTCTCTCTCGCTGTATCCCTCGATTCACTCTCCCTGTCTCCCTCGCTGTCTCTCTCGCTGTCTCCCTCGCTGTCTCTCGCAGTCTCTCTCGCTGTTGCCCACGCAGGCTCTCTCGCAGTCTCTCTCGCAGTCTCCCTCGCTGTCTCCCTCGCAGTCTCTCTCGCTGTATCCCTCGATTCACTCTCCCTGTCTCCCTCGCTGTCTCTCTCGCTGTCTCCCTCGCTGTCTCTCGCAGTCTCTCTCGCTGTTGCCCACGCAGGCTCTCTCGCAGTCTCTCTCGCAGTCTCCCTCGCTGTCTCCCTCGCAGTCTCCCTCGCAGTCTCCCTCGATGTCTCCCTCACAGTCTCCCTCGCTGTCTCCCTCGCAGTCTCCCTCGCCGACTCCCTCGCAGTCTCTCTCGCTGTCTCACTCGCATTCACTCTCCCCGTCTCCCTCGCTGTCTCTCTCGCTGTCTCTCTCGCTGTCTCTCACGCCGCCTGTCTCGCTGTCTCTCTGGCAGTCTCTCTCGCTGTCTCTCTTGCAGTCTCCCACGCTGTCTCCCTCGCAGTCTCTCTCGCTGTCTCTCTCGCAGTCTCTCTCACTGTCTCCCTCGCTGTCTCCCTCGCAGTCTCCCTCGCAGTCTCTCTCGCTGTCTCCCTCGCTGTCTCCCTCGCAGTCTCTCTCGCTGTCTCCCTCGCAGTCTCTCTCGCTTTCTCCCTCGCTTTCTCCCTCGCTGTCTCTCTCGCACACTCTCTCGCAGACTCTCTCGCTGGCTCTCTCGCAGTCTCTCTCGCTGCCTCCCTCGCCGTCACTCTCGCCGTCTCTCTCGCAGTCTCTCTCGCTGTCTCTCTCGCTGTCTCCCTCGCATTTTCTCTCACAGTCTCTTTTGCATTCTCTCTCGCTATCTCCCTTGCAGTCTCTCTCGAATCTCCCTTGCAGTCTCTCTCGCTGTCTCTCTCGCAGTCTCTCTCGCTGTCTCCCTTGCAGTCTCACTCGCAGTCTCCCTCGCATTCTCTCTCGCTGTCTCTCTCGCAGTCTCTCTCGCTGTCTCTCCCGCAGTCTCTCTCGCTGTCTCCCTCGCAGTCTCTCTCGCTGTCTCTCTCGCAGTCTCTCTCACAGTCTCCCTCGCAGTCTCCCTCGCAGTCTCCCTCGCAGTCTCCCTCGCTGTCTCTCTCGCAGTCTCTCTCGCTGTCTCCCTCGTTGTCTCCCTCGCAGTCTCTCTCGCTGTCTCCCTCGCAGTCTCTCTCGCTTTCTCCCTCGCTTTCTCCCTCGCTTTCTCCCTCGCTGTCTCTCTCGCACATTCTCTCGCAGACTCTCTCCCTGTCTCTCTCGCAGTCTCTCTCGCTGCCTCCCTCGCCCTCTCTCTCGCCGTCTCTCTCGCAGTCTCTCTCGCTGTCTCCCTCGCATTTTCTCTCGCAGTCTCTTTTGCATTCTCTCTCGCTATCTCCCTTGCAGTCTCTCTCGCTATCTCCCTTGCAGTCTCTCTCGCTGTCTCCATCGCTGTCGAACTCGCGGTCAACCTCGCATTCTCTCTCGCAGTCTCCCTCGCTGTCTCCCTCGCTGTCTCCCTCGCTGTCTCTCTCGCAGTCTCCCTCGCTGTCTCGCTCGCTGTCTCCCTGGCAGTCTCTCTCGCTGTCTCTCTCGCAGTCTCTCTCGCTGTCTCCCTCGCAGTCTCTCTCGCAGTCTCTCTCGCTGTCTCCCTCGCAGTCTCTCTCGCTGTCTCCCTCACAGTCTCTCTCGCTTTCTCCCTCGCTGTCTCTCTCGCAGTATCTCTCACCGCCTCTCTCGCCGTCTCTCTTGCAGTCTCTCTCGCCTTCTCTCTTGCTGTCTCTCTCGCTATCTCCATCGCTGTCTAACCCGCTGTCTACCTCGCATTCTCTCTCGCAGTCTCTCTCGCTGTCTCTCTCGCTGTCTCCTTCGCTGTCTCCCTCGCTGTCTCCCTCGCTGTCTCCCTCGCTGTCTCTCTCGCTGTCTCTCTCGCTGTCTCTCTCACTGTCTCTCTCGCTGTCTCCCTCGCATTTTCTCTCGCAGTCTCTTT
This sequence comes from Heterodontus francisci, assembly GCF_036365525.1. Classification (NCBI taxonomy): domain Eukaryota; kingdom Metazoa; phylum Chordata; class Chondrichthyes; order Heterodontiformes; family Heterodontidae; genus Heterodontus; species Heterodontus francisci. The sequence continues at coordinate 124,014,596 of NC_090379.1, read as the reverse complement.
TGCATTCTCTCTCACTATCTCCCTTGCAGTCTCTGTCGAATCTCCCTTGCAGTCTCTCTCGCTGTCTCCATCGCTGTCGAACTCGCTGTCAACCTCGCATTCTCTCTCGCAATCTCTCTCGCTGTCTCCCTCGCTGTCTCCCTCGCTGTCTCTCTCGCAGTCTCGCTCGCTGTCTCTCTCGCAGTCTCTCTCACAGACTCTGTCGCAGTCTCCCTCGCTGTCTCGCTCGCTGTCTCCCTCGCAGTCTCTCTCGCTGTCTCTCTCGCAGTCTCTCTCGCTGTCTCCCTCGCTGTCTCTCTCGCTGTGTCCCTCGCTGTCTCCCTCACTGTCTCTCTCGCAGTCTCCCTCGCAGTCTCTCTCGCTGTCTCCCTCACAGTCTCTCTCGCTTTCTCCCTCGCAGTCTCTCTCGCATTCTCTCTCGCTATCTCCCTTGCAGTCACTCTCGCTATCTCCCTTGCAGTCTCTCTCGCTGTCTCCATCGCTGTCGAACTCGCTGTCTACCTCGCATTCTCTCTCGCAGTCTCTCTCGCTGTCTCCCTCGCTGTCTCCCTCGCTGTCTCTCTCGCCTTCTCTCTCGCTGTCTCTCTCGCAGTCTCCCTCGCATTTTCTCTCGCAGTCTCTCTCGCAGTCTCTCTCGCTATCTCCCTTGTAGTCTCTCCCGCTATCTCCATCGCTGTCTAACTCTCTGTCTACCTCGCATTCTCTCTCGCAGTCTCTCTCGCTGTCTCCCTCGCAGTCTCACTCGCAGTCTCCCTCGCATTCTCTCTCGCTGTCTCTCTCGCAGTCTCTCTCGCTGTCTCTCTCGCAGTCTCTCTCGCTGTCTCCCTCGCAGTCTCTCTCGCTGTCTCTCTCGCAGTCTCTCTCACTGTCTCCCTCGCAGTCTCCCTCGCAGTCTCCCTCGCAGTCTCCCTCGCTGTCTCTCTCGCAGTCTCTCTCGCTGTCTCCCTCGTTGTCTCCCTCGCAGTCTCTCTCGCTGTCTCCCTCGCAGTCTCTCTCGCAGTCTCTCTTGCTGCCTCCCTCGCCGTCTCTCTCGTCGTCTCTCTCACAGTATCTCTCGCTGTCTCCCTCGCATTTTCTCTCGCAGTCTCTTTTGCATTCTCTCTCGCTATCTCCCTTGCAGTCTCTCTCGCTATCACCCTTGCAGTCTCACTCGCTGTCTCCATCACTGTCGAACTCGCGGTCAACCTCGCATTCTCTCTCGCAGTCTCTCTCGCTGTCTCCCTCGCTGTCTCCCTCGCTGTCTCTCTCGCAGTCTCGCTCGCTGTCTCTCTCGCAGTCTCTCTCACAGAGTCTGTCGCAGTCTCTCTCGCTGTCTCGCTCGCTGTCTCCCTGGCAGTCTCTCTCGCTGTCTCTCTCGCAGTCTCTCTCGCTGTCTCCCTCGCAGTCTCTCTCGCAGTCTCTCTCGCTGTCTCCCTCGCAGTCTCTCTCACTGTCTCCCTCACAGTCTCTCTCGCTTTCTCCCTCGCTGTCTCTCTCGCAGTCTCTCTCACCGCCTCTCTCGCCGTCTCTCTTGCAGTCTCTCTCGCCTTCTCTCTTGCTGCCTCTCTCGCTGTCTCCCTCGCATTTTCTCTCGCAGTCTCTCTCGCTTTCTCCCTTGCAGTCTCTCTCGCTATCTCCATCACTGTCTAACCCGCTGTCTACCTCGCATTCTCTCTCGCAGTCTCTCTCGCTGTCTCCCTCGCTGTCTCCTTCACTGTCTCCCTCGCTGTCTCCCTCGCTGTCTCCCTCGCTGTCTCTCTCGCTGTCTCTCTCGCTGTCTCTCTCACTGTCTCCCTCGCTGTCTCCATCGCTATCTCCCTCGCTGTCTCCCTCGCAGTCTCTTTTGCTGTCTCCCTCGCTGTCTCCCTCGCAGTCTCACTCGCAGTCTCCCTCGCAGTCTCACTCGCTGTCTCCCTCGCAGTGTCTCCTGCAGTCTCTCTCGGTGTCTCTCTTGCTTTCCGTCTCGCATTCTCTCTCGCAGACTCTCTCGCTGTCTCCCTCACTTTCTCCCACGCTGTCTCTCACGCAGACTCTCTCGATGTCTCTCTCGCAGTCTCTCTCGCAGTCTCTTTTGCTTTCTCCCTAGCAGTCTCTCTCGCTGTCTCTCTCGCAGTCTCTCTCTCTGTCTCTCTCGCAGTCTCTCTCGCAGTCTCTCTCGCTGTCTCCCTCGCTGGCTCCCTCGCTGTCTCCCTCCCAGTCTCTCTTGCAGTCTCTCTCGCAGTCTCTTTTGCTTTCTCCCTCGCAGTCTCTCTCGCTGTCTCCCTCGCAGTCTATCTCGCAGTCTCTTTCGCTGTCTCCCTCGCAGTCTCTCTCGCTGTCTCCCTCGCTGTCTCCCTCGCTGTCTCACTCGCGGTCTCCCTCGCGGTCTCCCTCACAGTCTCTCTCGCAGTCTCTCTCGCTGTCTCCCTCGCTGTCTCCCTCGCTGTCTCCCTCGCTGTCTCTCTCGCAGTCTCCCTCGCTGTCTCCCTCGCAGTCTCTCACTGTCTCCCTCGCAGTCTCTCGCAGTCTCTCGCTGTCTCCCTCGCTGTCTCCTTCGCTGCCTCCCTCGCTGTCTCCCTCGCTGTCTCCCTCGCTGTCTCCTTCGATGTCTCCCTCGCCGTCGCTCTCGCCGTCTGCCTCGCTGTCGAACTCGCTGACTCTCTCGCAGTCTCCCTCGCAGTCTCTCTCGCAGTCTCTTTTGCTTTCTCCCTCGCAGTCTCTCTCGCTGTCTCTCTCGCAGTCTCTCTCGCAGTCTCTCTCGCTGTCTCCCTCGCTGGCTCCCTCGCTGTCTCCCTCCCAGTCTCTCTTGCAGTCTCTCTCGCAGTCTCTTTTGCTTTCTCCCTCGCAGTCTCTCTCGCTGTCTCCCTCGCAGTCTATCTCGCAGTCTCTTTCGCTGTCTCCCTCGCAGTCTCTCTCGCTGTCTCCCTCGCTGTCTCCCTCGCTGTCTCACTCGCGGTCTCCCTCGCGGTCTCCCTCACAGTCTCTCTCGCAGTCTCTCTCGCTGTCTCCCTCGCTGTCTCCCTCGCTGTCTCCCTCGCTGTCTCTCTCGCAGTCTCCCTCGCTGTCTCCCTCGCAGTCTCTCACTGTCTCCCTCGCAGTCTCTCGCAGTCTCTCGCTGTCTCCCTCGCTGTCTCCTTCGCTGCCTCCCTCGCTGTCTCCCTCGCTGTCTCCCTCGCTGTCTCCTTCGATGTCTCCCTCGCCGTCGCTCTCGCCGTCTGCCTCGCTGTCGAACTCGCTGACTCTCTCGCAGTCTCCCTCGCAGTCTCTCTCGCAGTCTCTTTTGCTTTCTCCCTCGCAGTCTCTCTTGCTGTCTCTCTCGCAGTCTCTCTCGCATTCTCTTTTGCTTTCTCCACTGCAGTCTCTCTCGCTGTCCCTCTCGCAGTCTCTCTCGCAGTCTCTTTCGCAGTCTCCCTCGCAGTCTCTCTCGCTGTCTCCCTTGCTGTCTCCCTCGCTGTCTCACTCGCGGTCTCCCTCGCGGTCTCCCTCGCAGTCTCCCTCGCAGGCTCTCTCGCAGTCTCTCTCGCTGTCTCCCTCGCTGTCTCCCTCGCTGTCTCCCTCGCTGTCTCCCTCGCTGTCTCTCTCGCAGTCTCCCTCGCTGTCTCCCTCGCAGTCTCTCACTGTCTCCCTCGCAGTCTCTCGCAGTCTCTCGCTGTCTCCCTCGCTGTCTCCCTCGCTGCCTCCCTCGCTGTCTCCCTCGCTGTCTCCCTCGCGGTCTCCCTCGAAGTCTCCCTCGCCGTCGCTCTCACCGTCTCCCTCGCTGTCGAACTCGCTGACCCTCTCGCTGTCTCCATCGGTGTCTCCCTTGCTTTCTCCCTCGCAGTCTCTTTCGCTGTCTTCTCGCTGTCTTCTCGCTATCTCCCTCGCTGTCTCCCTCGCTGTCTCCCTCGCTGACTCCCTCGCAGTGTCTCACTTCAGTCTCTCTCGCTGTCCCCCTCACTGTCCCCCTCGCTGTCCCCCTCGCTGTCCCCCTCGCTTTCTCCCTCGCAGTCTCCCTCGCAGTCTATCTCGCAGACTCTCTCGCTGTCTCCCTCGCAGTCTCCCTCGCTGTCTCCTTCGATGTCTCCCTCGCCGTCGCTCTCGCCGTCTGCCTCGCTGTCGAACTCGCTGACTCTCTCGCAGTCTCCCTCGCAGTCTCTCTCGCAGTCTCTTTTGCTTTCTCCCTCGCAGTCTCTCTCGCTGTCTCTCTCGCAGTCTCTCTCGCAGTCTCTCTTGCTGTCTCTCTCGCAGTCTCTCTCGCATTCTCTTTTGCTTTCTCCACTGCAGTCTCTCTCGCTGTCCCTCTCGCAGTCTCTCTCGCAGTCTCTTTCGCAGTCTCCCTCGCAATCTCTCTCGCTGTCTCCCTTGCTGTCTCCCTCGCTGTCTCACTCGCGGTCTCCCTCGCGGTCTCCCTCGCAGTCTCCCTCGCAGGCTCTCTCGCAGTCTCTCTCGCTGTCTCCCTCGCTGTCTCCCTCGCTGTCTCCCTCGCTGTCTCCCTCGCTGTCTCTCTCGCAGTCTCCCTCGCTGTCTCCCTCGCAGTCTCTCACTGTCTCCCTCGCAGTCTCTCGCAGTCTCTCGCTGTCTCCCTCGCTGTCTCCCTCGCTGCCTCCCTCGCTGTCTCCCTCGCTGTCTCCCTCGCGGTCTCCCTCGAAGTCTCCCTCGCCGTCGCTCTCACCGTCTCCCTCGCTGTCGAACTCGCTGACCCTCTCGCTGTCTCCATCGGTGTCTCCCTTGCTTTCTCCCTCGCAGTCTCTTTCGCTGTCTTCTCGCTGTCTTCTCGCTATCTCCCTCGCTGTCTCCCTCGCTGTCTCCCTCGCTGACTCCCTCGCAGTGTCTCACTTCAGTCTCTCTCGCTGTCCCCCTCACTGTCCCCCTCGCTGTCCCCCTCGCTGTCCCCCTCGCTTTCTCCCTCGCAGTCTCCCTCGCAGTCTATCTCGCAGACTCTCTCGCTGTCTCCCTCGCAGTCTCCCTCGCTGTCTCCCTCGCAGGCTCTCACGAAGTCTCTCTCACTGTCTCTCTCGCTGTCTCATTCGCTGTTTCCCTCGCTGTCTCTCTCGCAGTCTCTTTTACTTTCTCACTCGCAGTCTCTCTCACTGTCTCTCTCGCAGTCTCTCTCGCTGTGTCTCTCGCAGTCTCTCTGGCAGTATCTCTCGCTGTCTCCCTCGCTGGCTCCCTCGCTGTCTCCCTCCCTGTCTCCCTCGCAGTCTCCCTCGCTGTCTCTCTCGCTCTCTCCCTCGCTGTCTCCCTCGCTGTCTCCCTCGCTTTCTCTCTCGCAGTCTCCCTCGCTGTCTCCCTCGCAGTCTCTCACTATCTCCCTCGCAGTTTCTCGCAGTCTCTCTCGCTGTCTCTCTCGCTGCCTCCCTCGCCGTCTCCCTCTCCGTCTCCCTCGCCGTCTCCCTCGCCGTCTCCCTCGCCGTCTCCCTCGCCGTCTCTCTCGCAGTCTCTCTTGCTGTCTCTCTCGCAGTCTCCCTCGGATTTTCTCTCGCAGTCTCTCTAGCAATCTCTCTCGCTATCTCCCTTGCAGTCCCTCTCGCTATCTCGCTTGCAGTCTCTAACACTGTCTCCATCGCTGTCTCCATCGCTGTCTCCATCGCTGTCTTCATCGCTGTCTAACTCGCTGTATATCTCGCATTCTCTCTCGCATTCTCTCTCGCTGTCTCCCTCGCAGTCTCCCTCGCAGTCTCCCTCACAGTCTCCCTCACAGTCTCCCTCGCAGTCTCCCTCGCTGTCTCTCTCGCTGTCTCTCTCGCAGTCTCTCTCGCTGTCTCCCTCGCAGTCACCCTCGCAGTCTCTCTCGCAGTCTCTCTCGCAGTCTCTCTCGCAGTCTATCTCGCAGTCTCTCTCGCTATCTCTCTTGCAGTCTCTCTCGCTGTCTCCATCGCTGTCTAACTCGCTGTCTACCTCGCATGCTCTCTCGCAGTCTCTCTAGTTGTCTCCCTCGCTGTTTCCTTCGCTGTCTCCCTCGCTGTCTCCCTCGCTGTCTCCCTCGCTGTCTCTCTCGCTGTCCTTCTGGCAGTCTCTCTCGCTGTCTCTCTCGCTGTCCCAATCGCTGTCTCCCTCGCAGTCTGCCTCGCAGTCTCCCTCGCATTCTCCCTCGCAGTCTATCTCACAGTCTCTCTCGCAGTCTCTGTCGCAGTCTCTCTCGCAGACTCTCTCGCTGTCTCTCTCGCTGTCTCACTCGCTGTCTCCCTCGCTGTCTCTCTCGCTGTCTCTCTCGCTGTCTCTCTCGCTGTCCCCCTCGCTGTCTCCCTCGCTGTCCCCCTCGCTGTCTCCCTTGCTGTCTCCCTCGCAGTCTCTCTCGCAGGCTCATTTGCTTTCTCTCTCGCAGTCTATCTCGCTGTCTCTCTCGCCGTCTCTCTCGCAGTCTCTCTCGCTGTCTCCCTCGCAGGCTCTCATGAAGTCTCTCTCGCTGTCTCTCTCGCTGTCTCCCTCGCTGTCTCTCTCGCAGTCTCTCTCGCAGTCTCTGTCGCAATCTCTCTCGCAGTCTCTTTTGCTTTCTCCCTCGCAGCCTCTCTCGCAGTCTCTCTCGCTGTCTCTCTCGCAGTCTCCCTCGCAGTCTCTCTCGCAGTCTCCCTCGCAGTCTCTCTCGCTGTCTCCCTCGCTTTCTCCCTCGCTGACTCTCTCGCAGAATCTCTCGCTGTCTCCCTCGCTGTCTCCCTCGCTGTCTCCCTCGCAGTCTCTCTCGCTGTCTCCCTCGCAGTCTCTCTCGCTGTCTCCCTCGCTGTCTCCCTCGCAGTCTCCCTCGCAGTCTCCCTCGCCGTCTCTCTCGCAGTTTCCCTCGCTGTCTCTCTCGCATTCTCCCTCGCTGTCTCCCTCGCAGTCTCTCTCGCTGTCTCCGTCGCTGTCACCCTCGCTGTCTACCTCGCATTATCTCTCGCATTCTCTCTCGCTGTCTCCCTCGCTGTCTCCCTCGCTGTCTCCCTCGCTGTCTCTCTCGCAGTCTCTCTCGCTATCTCCCTCGCAGTCTCTCTCGCTTTCTCCATCGCTGTCTGCCTCGCTGTCTCCCCTGCAGTCTCATGCAGTCTCTCTCGCTGTCTCTCTGTCTGTCCCCCTCACTGTCTCTCTCGCAGTATCTCTCGCTGTTTCCCTCGCAGTCCCTCTCGCAGTCCCTCTCGCAGTCTCTCTCAGTCTCTCTCGCAGTTCGTTCGCTGTCTCCCTCGCTCTCTCCCTCGCAGTCTCTCTCGCAGTCACTCTCGCAGTCTCTCTCGCTTTCTCCTTCGCAGTCTCTCTCGCAGTCTCTCTCGCTGTCTCCCTCGCAGTCTCTCGCATTCTCTTTCGCTGTTCCCTCGCTGTCTCCCTCGCTGTCTCCCTCGCTGTCTCCCTCGCTGTTTCCCTCGCAGTCTCTCTCGCACCCTCTCTCGCAGTCTCTCTCGCTGTCTCTCTCGCTGTCTCTCTCGCAGTCTCCCTCGCAGTCTCTTTTGCTTTCTCCACTGCAGTCTCCCTCGCAGTCTCTCTCGCTGTCTCCCTCGCTGTCTCCCTCGCTGTCTCACTCGCGGTCTCCCTCGCGGTCTCCCTCGCAGTCTCCCTCGCAGTCTCTCTCGCAGTCTCTCTCGCTGTCTCCCTCGCTGTCTCCCTCGCTGTCTCCCTCGCTGTATCCCTCGCTGTCTCTCTCGCAGTCTCCCTCGCTGTCTCCCTCGCAGTCTCTCACTGTCTCCCTCGCAGTCTCTCGCAGTCTCTCGCTGTCTCCCTCGCTGTCTCCCTCGCTGCCTCCCTCGCTGTCTCCCTCGCTGTCTCCCTCGCGGTCTCCCTCGAAGTCTCCCTCGCCGTCGCTCTCACCGTCTCCCTCGCTGTCGAACTCGCTGACCCTCTCGCAGTTTCTCTCACATTCTCTCTCACTGTCTCCATCGGTGTCTCCCTTGCTTTCTCCCTCGCAGTCTCTTTCGCTGTCTTCTCGCTGTCTTCTCGCTATCTCCCTCGCTGTCTCCCTCGCTGTCTCCCTCGCTGTCTCCCTCGCTGACTCCCTCGCAGTGTCTCACTTCAGTCTCTCTCGCTGTCCCCCTCACTGTCCCCCTCGCTGTCCCCCTCGCTGTCCCCCTCGCTTTCTCCCTCGCAGTCTCCCTCGCAGTCTATCTCGCAGACTCTCTCGCTGTCTCCCTCGCAGTCTCCCTTGCTGTCTCTCTCGCTGTCTCTCTCGCAGTCTCTTGCAGTCTCTCTTGCTGTCTCCCTCGCAGTCTCCCTCGCAGTCTCCCTCGCCGTCTCTCTCGCAGTCTCCCTCGCTGTCTCTCTCGCATTCTCCCTCGCTGTCTCCCTCGCAGTCTCTCTCGCTGTCTCCGTCGCTGTCACCCTCGCTGTCTACCTCGCATTATCTCTCGCATTCTCTCTCGCTGTCTCCCTCGCTGTCTCCCTCGCGATCTCCCTCGCAGTCTCTCTCGCTTTCTCCATCGCTGTCTGCCTCGCTGTCTCCCCTGCAGTCTCATGCAGTCTCTCTCGCTGTCTCTCTGTCTGTCCCCCTCGCTGTCTCTCTCGCAGTCTCTCTCGCAGTCTCTGTCGCAATCTCTCTCGCAGTCTCTTTTGCTTTCTCCCTCGCAGCCTCTCTCGCAGTCTCTCTCGCTGTCTCTCTCGCAGTCTCCCTCGCAGTCTCTCTCGCAGTCTCCCTCGCAGTCTCTCTCGCTGTCTCCCTCGCTTTCTCCCTCGCTGACTCTCTCGCAGAATCTCTCGCTGTCTCCCTCGCTGTCTCCCTCGCTGTCTCCCTCGCAGTCTCTCTCGCTGTCTCCCTCGCAGTCTCTCTCGCTGTCTCCCTCGCTGTCTCCCTCGCAGTCTCCCTCGCAGTCTCCCTCGCCGTCTCTCTCGCAGTTTCCCTCGCTGTCTCTCTCGCATTCTCCCTCGCTGTCTCCCTCGCAGTCTCTCTCGCTGTCTCCGTCGCTGTCACCCTCGCTGTCTACCTCGCATTATCTCTCGCATTCTCTCTCGCTGTCTCCCTCGCTGTCTCCCTCGCTGTCTCCCTCGCTGTCTCTCTCGCAGTCTCTCTCGCTATCTCCCTCGCAGTCTCTCTCGCTTTCTCCATCGCTGTCTGCCTCGCTGTCTCCCCTGCAGTCTCATGCAGTCTCTCTCGCTGTCTCTCTGTCTGTCCCCCTCACTGTCTCTCTCGCAGTATCTCTCGCTGTTTCCCTCGCAGTCCCTCTCGCAGTCCCTCTCGCAGTCTCTCTCAGTCTCTCTCGCAGTTCGTTCGCTGTCTCCCTCGCTCTCTCCCTCGCAGTCTCTCTCGCAGTCACTCTCGCAGTCTCTCTCGCTTTCTCCTTCGCAGTCTCTCTCGCAGTCTCTCTCGCTGTCTCCCTCGCAGTCTCTCGCATTCTCTTTCGCTGTTCCCTCGCTGTCTCCCTCGCTGTCTCCCTCGCTGTCTCCCTCGCTGTTTCCCTCGCAGTCTCTCTCGCACCCTCTCTCGCAGTCTCTCTCGCTGTCTCTCTCGCTGTCTCTCTCGCAGTCTCCCTCGCAGTCTCTTTTGCTTTCTCCACTGCAGTCTCCCTCGCAGTCTCTCTCGCTGTCTCCCTCGCTGTCTCCCTCGCTGTCTCACTCGCGGTCTCCCTCGCGGTCTCCCTCGCAGTCTCCCTCGCAGTCTCTCTCGCAGTCTCTCTCGCTGTCTCCCTCGCTGTCTCCCTCGCTGTCTCCCTCGCTGTATCCCTCGCTGTCTCTCTCGCAGTCTCCCTCGCTGTCTCCCTCGCAGTCTCTCACTGTCTCCCTCGCAGTCTCTCGCAGTCTCTCGCTGTCTCCCTCGCTGTCTCCCTCGCTGCCTCCCTCGCTGTCTCCCTCGCTGTCTCCCTCGCGGTCTCCCTCGAAGTCTCCCTCGCCGTCGCTCTCACCGTCTCCCTCGCTGTCGAACTCGCTGACCCTCTCGCAGTTTCTCTCACATTCTCTCTCACTGTCTCCATCGGTGTCTCCCTTGCTTTCTCCCTCGCAGTCTCTTTCGCTGTCTTCTCGCTGTCTTCTCGCTATCTCCCTCGCTGTCTCCCTCGCTGTCTCCCTCGCTGTCTCCCTCGCTGACTCCCTCGCAGTGTCTCACTTCAGTCTCTCTCGCTGTCCCCCTCACTGTCCCCCTCGCTGTCCCCCTCGCTGTCCCCCTCGCTTTCTCCCTCGCAGTCTCCCTCGCAGTCTATCTCGCAGACTCTCTCGCTGTCTCCCTCGCAGTCTCCCTTGCTGTCTCTCTCGCTGTCTCTCTCGCAGTCTCTTGCAGTCTCTCTTGCAGTCTCCCTCGCAGTCTCCCTCGCAGTCTCCCTCGCCGTCTCTCTCGCAGTCTCCCTCGCTGTCTCTCTCGCATTCTCCCTCGCTGTCTCCCTCGCAGTCTCTCTCGCTGTCTCCGTCGCTGTCACCCTCGCTGTCTACCTCGCATTATCTCTCGCATTCTCTCTCGCTGTCTCCCTCGCTGTCTCCCTCGCGATCTCCCTCGCAGTCTCTCTCGCTTTCTCCATCGCTGTCTGCCTCGCTGTCTCCCCTGCAGTCTCATGCAGTCTCTCTCGCTGTCTCTCTGTCTGTCCCCCTCGCTGTCTCTCTCGCAGTATCTCTCGCTGTTTCCCTCGCAGTCCCTCTCGCAGTCCCTCTCGCAGTCTCTCTCAGTCTCTCTCGCAGTTCGTTCGCTGTCTCCCTCGCTCTCTCCCTCGCAGTCTCTCTCGCAGTCACTCTCGCAGTCTCTCTCGCTTTCTCCTTCGCAGTCTCTCTCGCAGTCTCTCTCGCTGTCTCCCTCGCAGTCTCTCGCATTCTCTTTCGCTGTTCCCTCGCTGTCTCCCTCGCTGTCTCCCTCGCTGTCTCCCTCGCTGTTTCCCTCGCAGTCTCTCTCGCACCCTCTCTCGCAGTCTCTCTCGCAGTCTCTCTCGCCGTCTCACTCGCAGTCTCCCTCGCAGTCTCTTTTGCTTTCTCCACTGCAGTCTCCCTCGCAGTCTCTCTCGCTGTCTCCCTCGCTGTCTCCCTCGCTGTCTCACTCGCGGTCTCCCTCGCGGTCTCCCTCGCAGTCTCCCTCGCAGTCTCTCTCGCAGTCTCTCTCGCTGTCTCCCTCGCTGTCTCCCTCGCTGTCTCCCTCGCTGTATCCCTCGCTGTCTCTCTCGCAGTCTCCCTCGCTGTCTCCCTCGCAGTCTCTCACTGTCTCCCTCGCAGTCTCTCGCAGTCTCTCGCTGTCTCCCTCGCTGTCTCCCTCGCTGCCTCCCTCGCTGTCTCCCTCGCTGTCTCCCTCGCGGTCTCCCTCGAAGTCTCCCTCGCCGTCGCTCTCACCGTCTCCCTCGCTGTCGAACTCGCTGACCCTCTCGCAGTTTCTCTCACATTCTCTCTCACTGTCTCCATCGGTGTCTCCCTTGCTTTCTCCCTCGCAGTCTCTTTCGCTGTCTTCTCGCTGTCTTCTCGCTATCTCCCTCGCTGTCTCCCTCGCTGTCTCCCTCGCTGTCTCCCTCGCTGACTCCCTCGCAGTGTCTCACTTCAGTCTCTCTCGCTGTCCCCCTCACTGTCCCCCTCGCTGTCCCCCTCGCTGTCCCCCTCGCTTTCTCCCTCGCAGTCTCCCTCGCAGTCTATCTCGCAGACTCTCTCGCTGTCTCCCTCGCAGTCTCCCTTGCTGTCTCTCTCGCTGTCTCTCTCGCAGTCTCTTGCAGTCTCTCTTGCTGTCTCTCTCGCAGTGTCTCTCGCTGTCTCCCTCGCTGTTCCTCTTGGTGTCTCCTTCGCTGTCTCCATCGCTCTCTCCGTCGCTGTCTCCCTCGCTGTCTCTCTCGCTGTCTCCCTCGCTGTCTCCCTCGCTGTCTCCCTCGCAGTCACTCTCGCTGTCTGCCTTGCAGTCTCTCTCGCTGTCTCCATCGCTGTCTCCATCGCTGTCTCCATCGCTGATTAACTCGCTGTCTACCTCGCATTCTCTCTCGCAGTTTCTCTCGCATTCTCTCTCGCTGTCTCCCTCGCAGTCTCTCTTGCTTTCTCCATCGCTGTCTCCCTCGCTGTCTCCCTCGCAGTCTCTTTCGCTGTCTTCTCGCTGTCTCCCTCGCTGTCTCCCTCGCAGTCTCTCTTGCTGTCCCAATCGCTATCTCCCTCGCATTCTCCCTCGCTGTCTACCTCGCAGTCTCTCTCGCAGTCTCTCTCGCTGTCTCCCTCGCTGCCTCCCTCGCCGTCTCTCTCGCAGTCTCCCTCGCTGTCGCTCTCGCTGTCTCCCTCGCTGTCTCTCTCACTTTCGCCCTGGCTGTCTCTCTCGCAGTCTCTCTCGCAGTCTCCCTCGCTGTCTCCCTCGCAGTCTCTCTGGCTGTCTCCGTCGCTGTCACCCTCGCTGTCTCCCTCGCATTCTCTCTCGCAGTCTCTCTCGCTGTCTCCCTCGCTGTCTCCCTCGCTGTCTCTCTTGTTGTCTCCCTCGTAGTCTCTCTCGCTTTCTCCCTCGCTGTCTCCCTCGCTGTCGCATTGGCTGTCTCCCTCGCTGTCTTCCTCGCTGTCTCCCTCGCTGTCTCTCTCTCTATCTCTCTCTCTGACCCCCTCGCTGTCTCTCTCGCAGTCTCCTTCGCAGTCTCTCTCGCTGTCTCTCTCGCTGTCTCCCTCGCAGTCTCCCTCGCAGTCTCTCTCGATTCTCGCTCGCTGTCTCCCTCGCAGTCTCTCTCGCAGTCCCTCTCGCTGTCTCCTTCGCAGTCTCTCTCGCAGTCTCCCTCGCTGTCTCCCTCGCATTCTCCCTCGCTGTCTCCCTCGCTGTCTCCCTCGCTGTCTCCCTCGCAGTCTCTCTCGCAGTCTCTCTCGCAGTCTCTCTCGCAGTCTCCCGCGCTGTCTTACGCGCTGTCTCCCGCTCTGTCTCTCTCGCTGTCTCTCTCGCTGTCTCCCTCGCAGTCTCCCACGCATTCTCCCTCGCTTTCTCCCTCGTTTTCGTCCTCGCTTTCTCCCTCTCTGTCTCACTCGCTCTCTCCCTCGCAGTCTCTCTCGCAGTCTCTCTCGCAGCCTCTCTCGCTGTCTCCCTCGCTGTCTCCCTCGCTGTCTCCCTCGCCGTCTGCCTCGCAGTCTCTCTCGTTGTCTCGCTTGCTGTCTCCCTCGCAGTATCTCTCGCTGTCTCTCTCGCTGTCTCTCTCGCTGTCTCTCTCGCAGTCTCCCTCGCAGTCTCTCTTGCAGTCTCTCTCGCTGTCTCCCTCGCAGTCTCTCTCGCTGTCTCCCTCGCAGTCTCTCTCGCAGTCTCGCTCGCTGTCTCCCTCGCAGTCTCCCTCGCAGTCTCTCTCGCAGTCTCTCTCGCAGTCTCTCTCGCAGTCTCTCTCGCAGTCTCTCGCAGTCTCTCGCAGTCTCTCTGGCTGTCTCTCTCGCAGTCTCTCTCCCAGTCTCTCTCGTTCTCTCCTTCGCAGTCTCTCTCGCAGTCTCCCTCGCTGTCTCCCTCGCATTCTCCCTCGCAGTCTCCCTCGCTGTCTCCCTCGCAGTCTCTCTCGCAGTTTCTCTCGCAGTCTCCCGCGCTGTCTTCCGCGCTGTCTCCCGCTCTGTCTCTCTCGCTGTCTCTCTCGCTGTCTCCCTCGCAGTCTCCCTCGCAGTCTCCCTCGCTTTCTCCCTCGTTTTCTCCCTCGCTTTCTCCCTCGCTGTCTCACTCGCTGTCTCCCTCGCAGTTGCTTTCGCTGTCTCCCTCGCTGTCTACCTCGCTGTCTCCCTCGCTGTCTCTCCCGCTGTCTCTCTCGCTGTCTCTATCGCTGTCTCCCTCGCAGTATCTCTCGCTGTCTCTCTCGCTGTCTCTCTCGCTGTCTCTCTTGCAGTCTCCCTCGCAGTCTCCCTCGCAGTCTCTATCGCTGTCTCCCTCGCAGTCTCTCTCGCAGTCTCTCTCGCAGTCTCCCTCACAGTCTCTCTCGCAGTCTCTCTCGCAGTCTCTCTCGCAGTCTCGCATGCTGTCTCCCTCGCAGTCTCCCACGCAGTCTCCCTCGCAGTCTCTCTCGCAGTCTCTTGCATTCTCTCTTGCTGTCTCTCTCGCAGTGTCTCTCTCTGTCTCCCTCGCTGTCTCTCTTGCTGTCTCCGTCGCTGTCTCCGTCGCTGTCTACCTCGCTGTCTCTCTCGCTGTCTCCCTCGCTGTCTCCATCGCTGTCTCCATCGCTGTCTAACTCGCTGTCTACCTCGCATTCTCTCTCGCAGTCTCTCTCGCTGTCTCCCACGCTGTCTCTCTCGCAGTTTCTCTCGCATTCTCTCTCGCTGTCTCCCTCGCAGTCTCTCTTGCTTTCTCCATCGCTGTCTCCCTCGCTGTCTCCCTCGCAGTCTCTTTCGCTGTCTTCTCGCTGTCTCCCTCGCTGTCTCCCTCGCAGTCTCTCTCGCTGTCTCTCTCGCTGTCCCAATCTCTGTCTCCCTCGCAGTCTCCCTCTCAGTCTCCCTAGCAGTCTCTCTCGCAGTCTCTCTCGCAGTCTCTCTCACAGACTCTCTCGCTGACTCCCTCGCACTCTCCCTCGCAGTCTCCCTCGCAGTCTCCCTTGCAGTCTCTCTCGCTGTCTCTCTCGCTGTCTCACTCGCTGTCTCTCTCGCAGTCTCTTTTGCTTTCTCCCTCGCGGTCTCTCTCGCGGTCTCTCTCGCAGTCTCTCTCGCTGTCTCCCTCGCTGTCTCTCTCGCAGTCTCTCTCGCAGTCTCTCTCGCAGTCTCCCTCGCTGTCTCCCTCGCTGTCTCCCTCGCAGTCTCTGTCGCAGTCTCGCTCAGTGTCTCTCTCACAGTCTCTCTCGCAGACTCTCTCGCAGTCTCTCTCGCTGTCTCCCTCCGAGTCTCCCTCGCTGTCTCTCTCGCAGTCTCTCTCGCAGTCTCTCTCGCTGTCTCACTCGCTGTCTCTCTCGCAGTCTCTTTTGCTTTCTCCCTCGCGGTCTCTCTCGCGGTCTCTCTCGCAGTCTCTCTCGCTGTCTCCCTCGCTGTCTCCCTCGCAGTCTCTCTCGCTGTCTCTCTCGCTGTCCCAATCTCTGTCTCCCTCGCAGTCTCCCTCTCAGTCTCCGTCGCAGTCTCCCTCGCAGTCTCCCTTGCAGTCTCTCTCGCTGTCTCTCTCGCTGTCTCACTCGCTGTCTCTCTCGCAGTCTCTTTTGCTTTCTCCCTCGCAGTCACTCTCGCGGTCTCTCTCACAGTCTCTCTCGCTGTCTCCCTCGCTGTCTCTCTCGCAGTCTCTCTCGCAGTCTCTCTCGCTGTCTCCCTCGCTGTCTCTCTCGCAGTCTCTCTCACAGTCTCTCTCGCAGTCTCCCTCGCTGTCTCCCTCGCAGTCTCTGTCGCTGTCTCGCTCAGTGTCTCTCTCACAGTCTCTCTCGCAGACTCTCTCGCAGTCTCTCTCGCTGTCTCTCTCGCTGTCTCCCTCGCAGTCTCCCTCGCAGTCTCTCTCGCTGTCTCCCTCGCTGTCTCCCTCGCTATCTCCCTCGCTGTCTCTCTCGCAGTCTCTCTCGCAGACTCCGTCGCAGTCTCTCTCGCTGTTTCCCTCGCTGTCACCCTCGCAGTCTCTCGCACCCTCTCTCGCAGTCTCTCTCGCAGTCTCTCTCACAGACTCTCTCGCAGACTCTCTCGCTGTCTCCCTCGCAGTCTCCCTCGCTGTCTCCCTCGCTGTCTCTCTCGCTGTCTCTCTCGCAGGCTCTTTTGCTTTCTCCCTTGCAGTCTCTCTCGCAGTCTCTCTCGCAGTCTCTCTCGCTGTCTCCATCGCTGTCTCCCTCGCTGTCTCTCTCGCTGTCTCTCTCGCTGTCTCTCTCGCAGTCTCTTGCAGTCTCTCTTGATGTCTCTCTCGCAGTGTTTCTCGCTGTCTTCCTCGCTGTTCCTCTTGCAGTCTCCTTCGCTGTCTCCTTCGCTCTCTCCGTCGCTGTCTCCCTCGCTGTCTCTCTCGCTGTCTCCCTCGCTGTCTCCCTCGCTGTCTCCCTCGCAGTCACTCTCGCTGTCTGACTTGCAGTCTCTCTCGCTGTCTCCATCGCTGTCTCCATCGCTGTCTAACTCGCTGTCTACCTCGCATTCTCTCTCGCAGTTTCTCTCGCATTCTCTCTCGCTGTCTCCCTCGCAGTCTCTCTTGCTTTCTGCATCGCTGTCTTCTCGCTGTCTCTCTCGCTGTCTCCCTCACAGTCTCTCTCGCTGTCTCTCTCGCTGTCCCAATCGCTGTCTCCCTCGCAGTCTCCCTCGCTGTCTCCCTCGCAGTCTCTCTCGCAGTCTCTCTCGCTGTCTCCCTTGCAGTCTCTCTCGCTGTCTCCCTCGCTGCCTCCCTCGCCGTCTCTCTCGCAGTCTCCCTCGCTGTCGCCCTCGCTGTCTCCCTCGCTGTCTCTCTCGCTTTCGCCCTGGCTGTCTCCCTCGCAGTCTCTCTCGCTGTCTCTCTCACTTTCGCCCTGGCTGTCTCTCTCGCAGTCTCTCTCGCAGTCTCCCTCGCTGTCTCCCTCGCAGTCTCTCTGGCTGTCTCCGTCGCTGTCACCCTCGCTGTCTACCTCGCATTCTCTCTCGCAGTCTCTCTCGCTGTCTCCCTCGCTGTCTCCCTCGCTGTCTCTCTCGTTGTCTCCCTCGTAGTCTCTCTCGCTTTCTCCCTCGCTGTCTCCCTCGCTGTCTCCCTCGCTGTCGCATTGGCTGTCTCCCTCGCTGTCTTCCTCGCTGTCTCCCTCGCTGTCTCTCTCGCTGTCTCTCTCTCTGTCCCCCTCGCTGTCTCTCTCGCAGTCTCCTTCGCAGTCTCTCTCACTGTCTCCCTCGCTGTCTCCCTCGCAGTCTCCCTCGCAGTCTCTCTCGCATTCTTGCTCGCTGTCTCCCTCGCAGTCTCTCTCGCCGTCCCTCTCGCTGTCTCCCTTGGTGTCTCCCTCGCTGTCTCCCTCGCAGTCTCCCTCACAGTCTCTCTCGCTGTCTCTCTCGCTGTCCCTCTCGCTGTCTCCCTCGCAGTCTCCCACGCATTCTCCCTCGCTTTCTCCCTCGTTTTCTTCCTCGCTTTCTCCCTCGCTGTCTCACTCGCTGTCTCCCTCGCAGTCTCTCTTGCAGTCTCCCTCGCAGTCACTCTCGCTGTCTCCCTCGATTTCTCCCTCGCTGTCTCTCTCGCTGAATCTCTCGCTGTCTCCCTCGCTGTCTCCCTCGCAGTCTCTCTCGCTGTCTCCCTCGCAGTCTCTCTCTCTGTCCCCCTCGATGTCTCTCTCGCAGTCTCTCTCGCAGTCTCCCTCGCAGTCCCTCTCGCAGTCTCCCTCGCAGTCCCTCTCGCAGTCTCTATCGCAGTCTCCCTCGCAATCCCTCTCGCAGTCCCTCTCGCTGTCTCGCTCGCTGTCTCCCTCTCTGTCTCTCTCGCACTCTCTCTCGCTGTCTCCCTCGCAGTCTCTCGAATTCTCTTCCGCTGTTCCCTCGCTGTCTCCCTCGCTGTCTCCCTCGCTGTTTCCCTCGCAGTCTCTCACGCAGTCTCTCTCGCTGTCTCTCTCGCTGTCTCTCTCGCTGTCTCTCTCGCTGTTCCCCTCGCTGCCCCCCTCGCTGTCACCCTCGCTGTCCCCCTCGCAGACTCTCGCTGTCTCCCTCGCAGTCTCTCTCCCTATCTCCCTCGCTGTCTCCATCACTGTCTCCATCCCTGTCTCCCTCGCAGTCGCTCTCGCAGTCTCTCTCGCTGTCTCCCTCGCTCTCTCCCTCGCTCTCTCCCTCGCAGTCTCTCTCGCAGTCTCTCTCGCTGTCTCCCTCGCCGTCTCCCTCGCCGTTTGCCTCGCTGTCTCCCTCGCTGTCTCCCTCGCAGTCGCACTCGCAGTCTCTCTCGCTGTCTCTCTCGCTGTCTCGCTCGCTGTCTCCCTCGCAGTATCTCTCGCTGTCTCTCTCACTGTCTCCCTCGCAGTCTCTCTCGCAGTCTCGCTCGCTGTCTCCCTCGCAGTCTCCCTCGCAGTCTCTCTCGCAGTCTCTCTCGCAGTCTCCCTCGCAGTCTCTCTCGCAGTCTCTCGCAGTCTCTCGCAGTCTCTCTGGCTGTCTCTCTCGCAGTCTCTCTCCCAGTCTCTCTCGTTGTCTCCTTCGCAGTCTCTCTCGCAGTTTCTCTCGCAGTCTCTCTCGCTGTCTCTCTCGCAGTCTCTATCGCTGTCTCCCTTGCAGTCTCTCTCGCAGTCTCCCTCGCTGTCTCCCTCGCAGTCTCTCTCGCAGTTTCTCTCGCAGTCTCTCTCGCTGTCTCTCTCGCAGTCTCTATCGCTGTCTCCCTTGCAGTCTCTCTCGCTGTCTCCCTCGCTGCCTCCCTCGCCGTCTCTCTCGCAGTCTCCCTCGCTGTCTCCCTCGCTGTCTCCCTCGCTGTCTCCCTCGCTTTCTCCCTCGCTGTCTCACTCGCTGTCTCCCTCGCAGTCTCTCGCTGTCTCCCTCGCAGTCTCTCTCGCAGTCTCTCTCGCAGTCTCCCTCGCTGTCTCCCACGCTTTCTCCCTCGTTTTCTCCCTCGCTTTCTCCCTCGCTGTCTCACTCGCTGTCTCCCTCGCAGTCGCTTTCGCTGTCTCCCTCGCTGTCTACCTCGCTGTCTCCCTCGCTGTCTCTCCCGCTGTCTCTCTCGCTGTCTCCCTCGCAGTATCTCTCGCTGTCTCTCTCGCTGTCTCTCTCGCTGTCTCTCTCGCCGTCTCTCTCGCTGTCTCACTTGCTGTCTCTCTCGCAGTCTCTCTCGCAGTCTCTCTCGCAGTCTCTCTCGCAGTCTCTCTCGCTGTCTCCCTCGCAGTCTCTCTCGCAGTCTCGCTCGCTGTCTCCCTCTCTGACACTCTCTATCACTCTCTGACACTCTCTGACTCTCACTATCACTCTCTGACACTCTCTGACACTCTCTAACACTCTCTGACAATCTCTGACAGTCTCTGACACTCTCGGACACTCTCTATCACTCCCTGACACTCTCTGACATTCTCAGACACTCTCGGGAACTCACTATCACTCTCTGACATTCTCTATCACTCTCTGACACTCTCTGACACTCTCTGACACTCTCTGACACTCCCTATCACTCTCTGACACTCTCTCTCTCCCTCTATCACCTTCTATCACTCTCTGACACTCTCTGACACTCTCTGATTCTCTCAGACACTCTCAGACGCTCACTATCACTCTCTGACACTTTCAGACACTCTCAGACACTCTCCGACACTCACTATCACTGTCTGACACTCTCTCACACTCTCTGACACTCCCTATCACTCTCTGACACTCTCTATCACCCTCTATCACCCTCTATCACTCTCTGACACTCTCTGACACTCTCAGACACTCTCAGACACTCTCAGACACTCTCAGACACTCACTATCACTCTCTGACACTCTCTGACACTTTCAGACACTCTCAGACACTCACTATCACTCTCTGACACTCTCTGCCACTCTATGACACTCTCTGACACTCACTACCACTCTCTGACAATCTCTGACACTTACTATCACTTTCTGACACTATCTGACACTCTCTGACACTCTCTATCACTCTGTGACACTCTCTGACACTCACTATCACTCTCTGACACTCTCTGACACTCTCTGACACTCTCTATCACTCTCTGACACTGTCTGACACTCTCTGACACCCATTATCACTCCCTGACACTCTCTGACACTCTCAGACACCCACTATCACTCTCTGACACTCTCTGCCACTTACTATCACTCTCTGACACTCTCTGACACTCTCTGACACTCTCTATCACTCTGTGACACTCTCTGAAACTCACTATCACTCTGAAACTCTCTGACACTCTCTGACAATCTCTGACACTCACTATCACTCTCTGACACTCTCTGACACTCTCAGACACTCTCTGACACTCACTATCACTTCCTGACACTCTCTGACACTCTCCGACATTCTCGGGCACTCACTATCACTCTATGACACTCTCTATCACTGTCTGAGACTCTTTGACACTTTCTATCACTCTCTGACTCTCTCTGACACTCTCTATCACTCTCTATCATTCTCTATCACTCTCAATCACTCTCTGACAATCTCAGACACTCTCTGACACTCTCAGACACTCACTATCACTCTCTGACACTCACTATCACTCTCAGACATTCTCTGACACTATCTATCACACTCTATTACTCTCTGACACACTCTGACACTCTCTGACACTCTCGGACACGCACTATCACTCTATGGCACTCTCTATCACTGTCTGACACACTGTGACACTTTCTATCACTCTCTGACACTCTCTGACACTCTCAGACACTCACAATCACTCTCTGACACTCTCTATCACTCTCTGACACTCTCTGACACTCTCTATCACTCTCTGACACTCACTGACACTCTCTGACAATCTCAGACACTCTCTGACACACAGACACTCACCATCACTCTCTGACACTCTCTATCTCTCTCTGACACTCTCTGACACTCTCAATCACTCTCAATCACTCTCTATCGCTCTCAGACACTCACAATCGCTCTCTGGCACTCTCTATCACTCTCTGACACTCTCTGACACTCTCTATCACTCTCTGACACTCACTGACACTCTCTGACAATCTCAGACACTCTCTGACAGACTCAGACACTCACCATCACTCTCTGACACTCTCTATATCTCTCTGACACTCTCTGACACTCTCAATCACTCTCAATCACTCTCTATCACTCTCTGACACTCTCTGACACTCTTTGATACCCTCAGACACTCACTATCACTCTCTGACACTCTCTATCAGTCTCTGACACTCTCTGACACTCTCTATCACTCTCTATCACTCTCCATCACTCTCTGACACTCACTGACACTCTCTGACAATCGCAGACACTCTCTGACAATCTCAGACGCTCATTATCACTCTCTGAGACTCTCTATCTCTCTCTGACACTCTCTGACACTCTCTGACAATCTCTGACACTCTCTGACACTCTCTGACACTCTCAATCACTCTCTATCACTCTCTGTCACTCTCTGACAATCTTTGACACTCTCAGACACTCACTATCACTCTCTGACATTCTCTATAACTCTCTGACACTCTTTGACACTTTCTATCACTCTCTGAAACTCTCTGACACTCTCTGACAATCTCAGACACTCTCTGACACTCTCTGACACTCTATATCACTCTCTGACACTCTCTGACACTCTCTATCACTCACTATCGCTCTCTGACACTCTCTGACACTCACTATCACTCTCTGACACTCTCTGACACTTACTATCACTCTCTGATACTCTCTGAGACTCTCTGACACTCACTATCACTCTCTGACACTCTCTGACACTCTCTGACACTCTCTGACATTCTCTATCACTCTCTGACAATCTGTGACACTCTCTGACAATCTCTGACACTCACTATCACTCCCTGACACTCTCTGACACTCTCAGACACTCTTGGGCACTCACTATCACTCTATTACACTCTCTATCACTGTCTGACACTCTTTGACACTTCCTATCACTCTCTGACTCTCTCTGACACTCTCTACCACTCTCTATCACTCTCTCTCACTCTCTAACACTCTCTGACAACCTCAGACACTCTCTGACACTCTCAGACACTCACTATCACTCTCTGACACTCACTATCACTCTCTGACACTCTCTGACACTCTCTATCACACTCTATTACTCTCTGACACTCTCTGACATTCACTGACACTCTGACAATCTCAGACACTCTCTGACACACTCAGACACTCACTATCACTCTCACACTCTCTATCTCTCTCTGACACTCTCTGACACTCTCAATCACTCTCAATCACGCTCTATCACTCTCTGACACTCTCTGACACTCTCATACTCTCACTATCAATCTCTGACACTCTCTATCACTCTCTGACACTCTCTGACACTCCCTGACACTCTCTATCACTCTCTATCACTCTCGATCACTCTCTGACACTCTCTGACACTCACTGACTCTCTCTGACAATCTCAGACACTCTCTGACACACTCAGACACTCATTATCACTCTCTGAGACTCTATATCTCTCTCTGACACTCTCTGACACTCTCAATCACTGTCTATCACTCTCTGACACTCTCTGACACTCTCAGACACTCACTATCACGCTCTGACATTCTCTATAACTCTCTGACACTCTTTGACACTTTCTATCACTCTCTGACACTCTCTGACAATCTCTATCACTCTCTGACACTCTCTGACAATCTCAGACACTCTCTGACACTCTCTGACACTCTCTGACACTCTCTATCACTCTCTATCACTCTCTGACACTCTCTGACACTCTCGGACACTCTCTATCACTCCCTGACACTCTCTGACATTCTCAGACACTCTCGGGAACTCACTATCACTCTCTGACACTCTCTATCACTCTCTGACACTCTCTGACACTCACTATCACTCTCTGACACTCTCTGACACTCTCTGACACTCTTTATCACTCTCTGACACTCTCTATGTCCCTCTATCACCCTCTATCACTCTCTGACACTCTCTGACACTCTCAGACACTCTCAGACGCTCACTATCACTCTCTGACACTTCAGACACACTCAGATACTCTCCGACACTCACTATCACTGTCTGACACGCTCTCACACTCTCTGACACTCCCTATCACTCTCTGACACTCTCTATCACCCTCTATCACCCTCTATCACTCTCTGACACTCTCTGACACTCTCAGACACTCTCAGACACTCTCAGACACTCACTATCACTCTCTGACACTCTCTGACACTTTCAGACACTCTCAGACACTCACTATCACTCTCTGACACTCTCTGCCACTCTATGACACTCTCTGACACTCACTATCACTCTCTGACAATCTCTGACACTTACTATCACTTTCTGACACTATCTGACACTCTCTGACACTCTCTATCACTCTGTGACACTCTCTGACACTCACTGTCACTCTCTGACACTCTCTGACACTCTCTATCACTCTCTGACACTGTCTGACACTCTCTGACAACCATTATCACTCCCTGACACTTTCAGACACTCTCAGACACTCACTATCACTCTCTGACACTCTCTGCCACTCTATGACACTCTCTAACACTCACTATCACTCTCTGACACTCTCTGAAACTTACTATCACTCTCTGACACTCACTGACACTCTCTGACACTCTCTATCACTCTGTGACACTCTCTGAAACTCACTATCACTCTGAAACTCTCTGACACTCTCTGACAATCTCTGACACTCACTATCACTCTCTGACACTCTCTGACACTCTCAGACACTATCTGACACTCACTATCACTTCCTGACACTCTCTGACACTCTCCGACATTCTCGGGCACTCACTATCACTCTATGACACTCTCTATCACTGTCTGACACACTGTGACACTTTCTATCACTCTCTGACTCTCTCTGACACTCTCTATCACTCTCTATCATTCTCTATCACTCTCAATCACTCTCTGACACTCTCTGACACTCTCTATCACTCTCTGACACTCACTGACACTCTCTGACAATCTCAGACACTCTCTGACACACAGACACTCACCATCACTCTCTGACACTCTCTATCTCTCTCTGACACTCTCTGACACTCTCAATCACTCTCAATCACTCTCTATCGCTCTCAGACACTCACAATCGCTCTCTGGCACTCTCTATCACTCTCTGACACTCTCTGACACTCTCTATCACACTCTGACACTCACTGACACTCTCTGACAATCTCAGACACTCTCTGACAGACTCAGACACTCACCATCACTCTCTGACACTCTCTATATCTCTCTGACACTCTCTGACACTCTCAATCACTCTCAATCACTCTCTATCACTCTCTGACACTCTCTGACACTCTTTGATACCCTCAGACACTCACTATCACTCTCTGACACTCTCTATCAGTCTCTGACACTCTCTGACACTCTCTATCACTCTCTATCACTCTCCATCACTCTCTGACACTCACTGACACTCTCTGACAATCGCAGACACTCTCTGACAATCTCAGACGCTCATTATCACTCTCTGAGACTCT
The DNA here is from genome assembly GCF_036365525.1 of Heterodontus francisci. Lineage (NCBI taxonomy): Eukaryota > Metazoa > Chordata > Chondrichthyes > Heterodontiformes > Heterodontidae > Heterodontus > Heterodontus francisci. The sequence continues at coordinate 123,990,908 of NC_090379.1, read as the reverse complement.
CTATCTCTCTCTGACACTCTCTGACACTCTCTGACAATCTCTGACACTCTCTGACACTCTCTGACACTCTCAATCACTCTCTATCACTCTCTGTCACTCTCTGACAATCTTTGACACTCTCAGACACTCACTATCACTCTCTGACATTCTCTATAACTCTCTGACACTCTTTGACACTTTCTATCACTCTCTGAAACTCTCTGACACTCTCTGACAATCTCAGACACTCTCTGACACTCTCTGACACTCTATATCACTCTCTGACACTCTCTGACACTCTCTATCACTCACTATCGCTCTCTGACACTCTCTGACACTCACTATCACTCTCTGACACTCTCTGACACTTACTATCACTCTCTGATACTCTCTGAGACTCTCTGACACTCACTATCACTCTCTGACACTCTCTGACACTCTCTGACACTCTCTGACATTCTCTATCACTCTCTGACAATCTGTGACACTCTCTGACAATCTCTGACACTCACTATCACTCCCTGACACTCTCTGACACTCTCAGACACTCTTGGGCACTCACTATCACTCTATTACACTCTCTATCACTGTCTGACACTCTTTGACACTTCCTATCACTCTCTGACTCTCTCTGACACTCTCTACCACTCTCTATCACTCTCTCTCACTCTCTAACACTCTCTGACAACCTCAGACACTCTCTGACACTCTCAGACACTCACTATCACTCTCTGACACTCACTATCACTCTCTGACACTCTCTGACACTCTCTATCACACTCTATTACTCTCTGACACTCTCTGACATTCACTGACACTCTGACAATCTCAGACACTCTCTGACACACTCAGACACTCACTATCACTCTCACACTCTCTATCTCTCTCTGACACTCTCTGACACTCTCAATCACTCTCAATCACGCTCTATCACTCTCTGACACTCTCTGACACTCTCATACTCTCACTATCAATCTCTGACACTCTCTATCACTCTCTGACACTCTCTGACACTCCCTGACACTCTCTATCACTCTCTATCACTCTCGATCACTCTCTGACACTCTCTGACACTCACTGACTCTCTCTGACAATCTCAGACACTCTCTGACACACTCAGACACTCATTATCACTCTCTGAGACTCTATATCTCTCTCTGACACTCTCTGACACTCTCAATCACTGTCTATCACTCTCTGACACTCTCTGACACTCTCAGACACTCACTATCACGCTCTGACATTCTCTATAACTCTCTGACAGTCTTTGACACTTTCTATCACTCTCTGACACTCTCTGACAATCTCAGACACTCTCTGACACTCTCTGACACTCTCTGACACTCTCTATCACTCTCTATCACTCTCTGACACTCTCTGACACTCTCGGACACTCTCTATCACTCCCTGACACTCTCTGACATTCTCAGACACTCTCGGGAACTCACTATCACTCTCTGACACTCTCTATCACTCTCTGACACTCTCTGACACTCACTATCACTCTCTGACACTCTCTGACACTCTTTATCACTCTCTGACACTCTCTATGTCCCTCTATCACCCTCTATCACTCTCTGACACTCTCTGACACTCTCAGACACTCTCAGACGCTCACTATCACTCTCTGACACTTCAGACACTCTCAGACACTCTCCGACACTCACTATCACTGTCTGACACGCTCTCACACTCTCTGACACTCCCTATCACTCTCTGACACTCTCTATCACCCTCTATCACCCTCTATCACTCTCTGACACTCTCTGACACTCTCAGTCACTCTCAGACACTCTCAGACACACACAATCACTCTCTGACACTCTCTGACACTTTCAGACACTCTCAGACACTCACTATCACTCTCTGCCACTCTCTGCCACTCTATGACACTCTCTGACACTCACTATCACTCTCTGACAATCTCTGACACTTACTATCACTTTCTGACACTATCTGACACTCTCTGACACTCTCTATCACTCTGTGACACTCTCTGACACTCACTGTCACTCTCTGACACTCTCTGACACTCTCTATCACTCTCTGACACTGTCTGAAACTCTCTGACACCCATTATCACTCCCTGACACTTTCAGACACTCTCAGACACTCACTATCACTCTCTGACACTCTCTGCCACTCTATGACACTCTCTAACACTCACTATCACTCTCTGACACTCTCTGAAACTTACTATCACTCTCTGACACTCTCTGACACTCTCTGACACTCTCTATCACTCTGTGACACTCTCTGAAACTCACTATCACTCTGAAACTCTCTGACACTCTCTGACAATCTCTGACACTCACTATCACTCTCTGACACTCTCTGACACTCTCAGACACTATCTGACACTCACTATCACTTCCTGACACTCTCTGACACTCTCCGACATTCTCGGGCACTCACTATCACTCTATGACACTCTCTATCACTGTCTGACACTCTTTGACACTTTCTATCACTCTCTGACTCTCTCTGACACTCTCTATCACTCTCTATCATTCTCTATCACTCTCAATCACTCTCTGACAATCTCAGACACTCTCTGACACTCTCAGACACTCACTATCACTCTCTGACACTCTCTATCACACTCTATTACTCTCTGACACTCTCTGACACTCTCGGACACGCACTATCACTCTGTGGCACTCTCTATCACTGTCTGACACACTGTGAAACTTTCTATCACTCTCTGACACTCTCAGACACTCACAATCACTCTCTGACACTCACCATCACTCTCTGACACTCTCTATCTCTCTCTGACACTCTCAATCACTCTCAATCACTCTCTATCGCTCTCAGACACTCACAATCACTCTCTGGCACTCTCTATCACTCTCTGATACTCTCTGACACTCTCTATCACTCTCTGACACTCACTGACACTCTCTGACAATCTCAGACACTCTCTGACAGACTCAGACACTCACCATCATTCTCTGACACTCTCTATCTCTCTCTGACACTCTCTGACACTCTCAATCACTCTCAATCACTCTCTATCACTCTCTGACACTCTCTGACACTCTTTGACACTCTCAGACACTCACTATCACTCTCTGACACTCTCTATCTCTCTCTCTGACACTCTCTGACACTCTCAATCACTCTCAATCACTCTCTATCACTCCCAATCACTCTCTATCACTCTCTGACACTCTCTGACACTCTTTGATACCCTCAGACACTCACTATCACTCTCTGACACTCTCTATCAGTCTCTGACACTCTCTGACACTCTCTATCACTCTCTATCACTCTCCATCACTCTCTGACACTCACTGACACTCTCTGACAATCGCAGACACTCTCTGACAATCTCAGACACTCATTATCGCTCTCTGAGACTCTCTATCTCTCTCTGACACTCTCTGAGACGCTCTGACAATCTCTTACACTCTCTGACACTCTCTGACACTCTCAATCACTCTCTATCACTCTCTGTCACTCTCTGACAATCTTTGACACTCTCAGACACTCACTATCACTCTCTGACATTCTCTATAACTCTCTGACACTTTCTATCACTCTCTGAAACTCTCTGACACTCTCTGACAATCTCAGACACTCTCTGACACTCTCTGACACTCTATATCACTCTCTGACACACTCTGACACTCTCTATCACTCACTATCGCTCTCTGACACTCTCTGACACTCACTATCACTCTCTGACACTCTCTGACAATTACTATCACTCTCTGACACTATCTGACACTCTCTGACACTCCCTATCACTCTGTGACACTCTCTGAAACTCACTATCACTCTCTGACACTCTCTGATACTCTCTGACACTCTCTGACACTCACTATCACTCTCTGACACTCTCTGACACTCTCTGACACTCTCTGACATTCTCTATCACTCTCTGACAATCTGTGACACTCTCTGACAATCTCTGACACTCACTATCACTCCCTGACACTCTCTGACACTCTCAGACTCTTTTGGGCACTCACTCTCACTCTATGACACTCTCTATCACTGTCTGACACTCTTTGACACTTCCTATCACTCTCTGACTCTCTCTGACACTCTCTATCACTCTCTATCACTCTCTCTCACTCTCTAACACTCTCTGACAACCTCAGACACTCTCTGACACTCTCAGACACTCACTATCACTCTCAGACACTCACTATCACTCTATGACACTCTCTATCACTGTCTGACACTCTTTGACACTTTCTATCACCCTCTGACAATCTCAGACACTCTCTGACACTCTCAGACACTCACAATCACTCTCTGACACTCTCCAGCACTCTCTGACACCCTCTGACACTCTCTATCACTCTCTGACATTCACTGACACTCTGACAATCTCAGACACTCTCTGACACACTCAGACACTCACTATCACTCTCACACTCTCTATCTCTCTCTGACACTCTCTGACACTCTCAATCACTCTCAATCACGCTCAATAACTCTCTATCACTCTCTATCACTCTCTATCACTCTCTGACACTCTCTGACACTCTCATACTCTCACTATCAATCTCTGACACTATCTATCACTCTCTGACACTCCCTGACACTCTCTATCACTCTCTATCACTCTCGATCACTCTCTGACACTCTCTGACACTCACTGACTCTCTCTGACAATCTCAGACACTCTCTGACACACTCAGACACTCATTATCACTCTCTGAGACTCTATATCTCTCTCTGACACTCTCTGACACTCTCAATCACTCTCTATCACTCTCTGACACTCTCTGACACTCTTTGACACTCTCAGACACTCACTATCACGCTCTGACATTCTCTATAACTCTCTGACACTCTTTGACACTTTCTATCACTCTCTGACACTCTCTGACAATCTCAGACACTCTCTGACACTCTCTGACACTCTCTGACACTCTCTATCACTCTCTATCACTCTCTGACACTCTCTGACACTCTCTGACACTCTCTATCACTCTCTGACACTCTCTGACACTCACTATCACTCTCTGACACTCTCTGACTCTCTCTGACACTCTCCATCACTCTCTGACACTCTCTGACACTCTCTATCACTCTCTATCACTCTCTGACACTCTCTGATACTCTCTGACACTCGCAGACACCCACTATCACTCTCTGATACTCTCTGACACTCACTGTCACTCTCTGACACTCTCTGACACTCTCGGAAACGCACTATCACTCTATGACACTCTCTATCACTGTCTGACACTCTTTGACACTTTCTATCACCCTCTGACAATCTCAGACACTCTCTGACACTCTCAGACACTCACTATCACTCTCTGACACTCTCCAGCACTCTCTGACACCCTCTGACACTCTCTATCACTGTCTGACATTCACTGACACTCTGACAATCTCAGACACTCTCTGACACACTCAGACACTCACTATCACTCTCACACTCTCTATCTCTCTCTGACACTCTCTGACACTCTCAATCACTCTCAATCACGCTCAATAACTCTCTATCACTCTCTATCACTTTCTATCACTCTCTGACACTCTCTGACACTCTCATACTGTCACTATCAATCTCTGACACTCTCTATCACTCTCGATCACTCTCTGACACTCTCTGACACTCACTGACTCTCTCTGACAATCTCAGACACTCTCTGACACACTCAGACACTCATTATCACTCTCTGAGACTCTATATCTCTCTCTGACACTCTCTGACACTCTCAATCACTCTCTATCACTCTCTGACACTCTCTGACACTCTTTGACACTCTCAGACACTCACTATCACGCTCTGACATTCTCTATAACTCTCTGACACTCTTTGACACTTTCTATCACTCTCTGACACTCTCTGACAATCTCAGACACTCTCTGACACTCTCTGACACTCTCTGACACTCTCTGACACTCTCTGACGTTCTCTATCACTCTCTGACAATCTGTGACACTCTCTGACAATCTCTGACACTCACTATCACTCCCTGACACTCTCTGACACTCTCAGACACTCTTGGGCACTCACTATCACTCTATGACACTCTCTATCACTGTCTGACACTCTTTGACACTTCCTATCACTCTCTGACTCTCTCTGACACTCTCTATAACTCTCTATCACTCTCTCTCACTCTCTAACACTCTCTGACAACCTCAGACACTCTCTGACACTCTCAGACACTCACTATCACTCTCTGACACTCACTATCACTCTCTGACACTCTCTGACACTCTCTATCACACTCTATTACTCTCTGACACTCTCTGACATTCACTGACACTCTGACAATCTCAGACACTCTCTGACACACTCAGACACTCACTATCACTCTCACACTCTCTATCTCTCTCTGACACTCTCTGACACTCTCAATCACTCTCAATCACGCTCAATAACTCTCTATCACTCTCTATCACTCTCTATCACTCTCTATCACTCTCTGACACTCTCTGACACTCTCATACTCTCACTATCAATCTCTGACACTATCTATCACTCTCTGACACTCCCTGACACTCTCTATCACTCTCTATCACTCTCGATCACTCTCTGACACTCTCTGACACTCACTGACTCTCTCCATGACAATCTCAGACACTCTCTGACACACTCAGACACTCATTATCACTCTCTGAGACTCTATATATCTCTCTGACACTCTCTGACACTCTCAATCACTCTCTATCACTCTCTGACACTCTCTGACACTCTCTGACACTCTTTGACACTCTCAGACACTCACTATCACTCTCTATCACTCTCGATCACTCTCTGACACTCTCTGACACTCACTGACTCTCTCCATGACAATCTCAGACACTCTCTGACACACTCAGACACTCATTATCACTCTCTGAGACTCTATATATCTCTCTGACACTCTCTGACACTCTCAATCACTCTCTATCACTCTCTGACACTCTCTGACACTCTCTGACACTCTTTGACACTCTCAGACACTCACTATCACGCTCTGACATTCTCTATAACTCTCTGACACTCTTTGACACTTTCTATCACTCTCTGACACTCTCTGACAATCTCAGACACTCTCTGACACTCTCTGACACTCTCTGACACTCTCTATCACTCTCTATCACTCTCTGACACTCTCTGACACTCTCTATCACTCTCTGACACTCTCTGACACTCACTATCACTCTCTGACACTCTCTGACTCTCTCTGACACTCTCCATCACTCTCTGACACTCTCTGACACTCTCTGACACTCTCTGACACTCTCTATCACTCTCTATCACTCTCTGACACTCTCTGATACTCTCTGACACTCGCAGACACCCACTATCACTCTCTGATACTCTCTGACACTCACTGTCACTCTCTGACACTCTCTGACACTCTCGGACACGCACTATCACTCTATGACACTCTCTATCACTGTCTGACACTCTTTGACACTTTCTATCACCCTCTGACAATCTCAGACACTCTCTGACACTCTCAGACACTCACAATCACTCTCTGACACTCTCCAGCACTCTCTGACACCCTCTGACACTCTCTATCACTGTCTGACATTCACTGACATTCTGACAATCTCAGACACTCTCTGACACACTCAGACACTCACTATCACTCTCACACTCTCTATCTCTCTCTGACACTCTCTGACACTCTCAATCACTCTCAATCACGCTCAATAACTCTCTATCACTCTCTATCACTCTCTATCACTCTCTATCACTCTCTGACACTCTCTGACACTCTCATACTGTCACTATCAATCTCTGACACTCTCTATCACTCTCTGACACTCTCTGACACTCCCTGACACTCTCTATCACTCTCTATCACTCTCGATCACTCTCTGACACTCTCTGACACTCACTGACTCTCTCTGACAATCTCAGACACTCTCTGACACACTCAGACACTCATTATCACTCTCTGAGACTCTATATCTCTCTCTGACACTCTCTGACACTCTCAATCACTCTCTATCACTCTCTGACACTCTTTGACACTCTTTGACACTTTCAGACACTCACTATCACGCTCTGACATTCTCTATAACTCTCTGACACTCTTTGACACTTTCTATCACTCTCTGACACTCTCTGACAATCTCAGACACTCTCTGACACTCTCTGACACTCTCTGACACTCTCTATCACTCTCTATCACTCTCTGACACTCTCTGACACTCTCTGACACTCTCTATCACTCTCTGACACTCTCTGACAATCACTATCACTCTCTGACACTCTCTGACTCTCTCTGACACTCTCTATCACTCTCTGACACTCTCTGACCCTCTCTGACACTCTCTATCACTCTCTATCACTCTCTGACACTCTCTGATACTCTCTGACACTCTCAGACACCCACTATCACTCTCTGATACACTCTGACACTCACTGTCACTCTCTGACACTCTCTGACACTCTCTGACACACTCTATCACTCTCTGATACTCTCGGACACTCTCTGACACTCTCTATCACTCTCTATCACTCTCTGACACTCTCTGACACTCTTTGACACCCTCAGACACTCACTATCACTCTCTGAAACTCTCTGACACTCTCAGACACTCACTAACACCTTCTGACACTCTCTGACACTCACTATCACTCACTGACACTCTCTGACACTCTCTGACACTCTCTATCACGCTCTATCACTCTCTGACACTCTCTGACACTCTGTGACACTCTCTGACACTCTCCGACACTCTCTGACACTCTCTGACACTCTCAGGCACTCTCTACCAATAACGTTCACTCTCTGACCCTCTCTGACACTCTCTGACACTATCTATCACTCTCTGACACGCTCAGACACTCTCTTGCTCTCTCTGACACTCACTATCACTCTCTATCACTCTCTGACACTATGTGACACTCTCAGACACTCTCAGACACTCACTTTCACTCTATGAAACTCTCTGAAACTCACTATCACTCTGACTCTCTCTGACACTCCGTATAACTCTCTGACCCTCTGTTCAACTCTCTGACACTCTCTCACACTCTCTGACACTCTCTGCCAATCTCAGACACTCTCAGACACTCACTATCACTCTCTGATACACTCTGACACTCAATATCTCTCTCTGACACTCTCGATCACTCTCTGACACTCTCAGACACTCTCTGACAATCTCAGACACTCTCAGACACTCACTATCACTCTCTGATACTCTCTGACACTCAATATCACTCTCTGACACTCTCTATCACTCTCTGACACTCTCAGACACTCTCTGACACTCTCTGACACTCTCTGACACTCACTATCACTCTCTGACACTCTCAGACACTCCCTATCACTCTCTGACACTCTCTGACACTCACTGTCACTCTCTAGAACTCTCTGACACTCTCTGACTCTCTCTGAAAATCTCTGACACTCTGAGACACTCTGAGACACTCTCAGACACTCTCAGACACTCACTATCACTCTCTGAAACACACTATCACTCTCTGACACTCTCTGACACTCTCGATCACACTCTGACACTCTCTGACACTCTCTATCACTCTCGGACACTCTCTGACACTCTCAGACACTCACTATCACTCTCTGAAACTCACTATCACTCTCTGACACTCTCTGACACTCTCGATCACTCTTGATCACTCTCTGACACTCTCTATCTCTCTCTATCACTCTCTGACACTCTCTGACTCTCTCAGTCACTCTCTGACACTCTCTATCACTCTCTGACTCTCTCTGACACTCTCAGACACTCTCAGACACTCTCTGATAGTCTCTGACAGTCACTACCACTCTCTGACACTCTCTGACACTCACTATCACTCTCTGACACTCTCTGACACTCTCTGACACTCCCTATCACTCTCTGACACTCTATCACCCTCTATCACCCTCTATCACCCTCTATCACTCTCTGACACTATCTGACACTTTCAGACACTCTCAGACACTCTCTGACACTCACTATCACTCTCTGACACTCTCTGACACTCCCTATCACTCTCTGACACTCTCTATCACCCTCTATCACTCTCTGACACCTTCTGACACTCTCAGACACTCTCAGACACTCACTATCACTCTCTGACACTCTCTGACACTTTCAGACACTCTCAGACACTCACTATCACTCTCTGACACTCTCTGCCACTCTATGACACTCTCTGACACTCATTATCACTCTCTGACACTCTCTGACACTTACTATCACTTTCTGACACTATCGGACACTCTCTATCACTCTGTGACACTCTCTGACACACTCAGAAACCCACTATCACTCTCTGACACTCTCTGCCACTCTATGACACTCTCTGACACTCACTATCACTCTCTGGCACTCTCAGACACTTACTATCACTCTCTGACACTATCTGACACTCTCTGACACTCTCTATCACTCTGTGACACTCTCTGAAACTCACTATGACTCTCTGACTCTCTCTGACACTCTCTGTCACTCTCTGACACTCTCTGACACTCACTATCACTCTCTGACACTCTCTGACACTATATGACACTCTCAGACACTCTCTATCACTCTGTGACACTCTCAGACACTCTCTATCTCTCTCTGACAATCTCTGACACTCTCTGACACTTTCTGACACTCACTATCACTCCCTGACACTCTCTGACACTCTCAGACACTCTCGGGCACTCACTATCACTCTATGACACTCTCTATCACTGTCTGACACTCTTTGACACTTTCTATCACTCTCTGACTCTCTCTGACACTCTCTATCACTCTCTATCATTCTCTATCATTCTCTATCACTCTCTGACAATCTCAGACACTCTCTGACACTCTCAGACACTCACTATCACTCTCTGACACTCATTATCACTCTCTGACATTCTCTGACACTCTCTATCACTCTCTGACACTCTCGGACACTCTCTGACACTCTCTCTCACTCTCTATCACTCTCTGACACTCTGACACTCTCTATCACTCTCTGACACTCTCTGACACTCTCTAGCACTCTCTGGCACTCTCTGACACTCTCTGACACTCTCGATCACTCTCTGACACTCTCTATCACTCACGATCACTCTCCATCACTCACAATCAATCTCCGAAAATTTCTGACACTCTCTGACACTCTCTATCACTCTCTGACAATCTCTGACACTCTTTGACACTCTCTATCACTCTCTGACTCTCTCTGACACTCTCAGACACTCTCAGACACTCTCTGATAGTCTCTGACAGTCATTTCCACTCTCTGACACTCTCTGACACTCCCTATCACTCTCTGACACTCTCTGACACTCCCTATCACTCTCTGACACTCTCTATCACCCTCTATCACTCTCTGACACTCTCTGACACTCTCTGACACTCTCAGACACTCTCAGACACTCACTATCACTCTCTGACACTCTCTGACACTTTCAGACCCTCTCAGACACTCACTATCACTCTCAGACACTCTCTGCCACTCTATGACACTCTCTGACACTCACTATCACTCTCTGACACTCTCTGACACTTACTATCACTTTCTGACACTATCTGACGCTCTCTATCACTCTGTGACACTCTCTGACACTCTCAGACACCCACTATCACTCTCTGATACTCTCTGACACTCACTGTCACTCTCTGACACTCTCTGACACTCTCTGACACACTCTATCACTCTCTATCACTCTCTGACACTCTCTGACACTCTTTGACACCCTCAGACACTCACTATCACTCTCTGAAACTCTCTGACACTCTCAGACACTCACTAACACCTTCTGACACTCTCTGACACTCACTATCACTCTCTGACACTCTCTGACACTCTCAGACACTCTCTGACACTCTCAGACACTCACTAACACCTTCTGACACTCTCTGACACTCACTATCACTCTCTGACACTCTCTGACACTCTCAGACACTCTCAGACACTCACTATCACTCTCTGACACTCTCTGACACTTTCAGACCCTCTCAGACACTCACTATCACTCTCTGACACTCTCTGCCACTCTATGACACTCTCTGACACTCACTATCACTCTCTGACACTCTCTGACACTTACTATCACTTTCTGACACTATCTGACGCTTTCTATCACTCTGTGACACTCTCTGACACTCTCAGACACCCACTATCACTCTCTGATACTCTCTGACACTCACTGTCACTCTCTGACACTCTCTGACACTCTCTGACACACTCTATCACTCTCTATCACTCTCTGACACTCTCTGACACTCTTTGACACCCTCAGACACTCACTATCACTCTCTGAAACTCTCTGACACTCTCAGACACTCACTAACACCTTCTGACACTCTCTGACACTCACTATCACTCACTGACACTCTCTGACACTCTCTGACACTCTCTAACATTCTCTAAAACTCTCTGACACTCTCTGACACTCTCTGACACTCTCCGACACTCTCTGACACTCTCTGACACTCTCTGACACTCTCAGGCACTCTCTACCAATAACGTTCACTCTCTGACCCTCTCTGACCCTCTCTGACACTATCTATCACTCTCTGACACGCTCAGACACTCTCTTGCTCTCTCTGACACTCACTATCACTCTCTATCACTCTCTGACACTATGTGACACTCTCAGACACTCTCAGACACTCACTTTCACTCTCTGAAACTCTCTGAAACTCACTATCACTCTCTGACACTCCGTATAACTCTCTGACCCTCTGTTCAACTCTCTGACACTCTCTCACACTCTCTGACACTCTCTGCCAATCTCAGACACTCTCAGACACTCACTATCACTCTCTGATACACTCTGACACTCAATATCACTCTCTGACACTCTCGATCACTCTGTGACACTCTCAGACAATCTCTGACAATCTCAGACACTCTCAGACACTCACTATCACTCTCTGATACTCTCTGACACTCAATATCACTCTCTGACACTCTCTATCACTCTCTGACACTCTCAGACACTCTCTGGCACTCTCTGACACTCTCTGACACTCACTATCACTCTCTGACACTCTCAGACACTCCCTATCACTCTCTGACACTCTCTGACACTCACTGTCACTCTCTAGAACTCTCTGACACTCTCTGACTCTCTCTGAAAATCTCTGACACTCTGAGACACTCTGAGACACTCTCAGACACTCTCAGACACTCACTATCACTCTCTGAAACTCACTATCACTCTCTGACACTCTCTGACACTCTCGATCACTCTCGATCACTCTCTGACACTCTCTATCTCTCTCTATCACTCTCTGACACTCTCTGACACTCTCAGTCACTCTCTGACACTCTCTATCACTCTCTGACTCTCTCTGACACTCTCAGACATTCTCAGACACTCTCTGATAGTCTCTGACAGTCACTACCACTCTCTGACACTCTCTGACACTCACTATCACTCTCTGACACTCTCTGACACTCTCTGACACTCCCTATCACTCTCTGACCCTCTATCACCCTCTATCACCCTCTATCACCCTCTATCACTCTCTGACACTATCTGACACTCTCAGACACTCTCAGACACTCTCTGACACTCACTATCACTCTCTGACACTCTCTGACACTCCCTATCACTCTTTGACACTCTCTATCACCCTCTATCACTCTCTGACACTCTCTGACACTCTCAGACACTCTCAGACACTCACTATCACTCTCTGACACTCTCTGACACTTTCAGACACTCTCAGACACTCACTATCACTCTCTGACACTCTCTGCCACTCTATGACACTCTCTGACACTCACTATCACTCTCTGACACTCTCTGACACTTACTATCACTTTCTGACACTATCTGACACTCTCTATCACTCTGTGACACTCTCTGACACACTCAGAAACCCACTATCACTCTCTGACACTCTCTGCCACTCTATGACACTCTCTGACACTCACTATCACTCTCTGGCACTCTCAGACACTTACTATCACTCTCTGACACTATCTGACACTCTCTGACACTCTCTATCACTCTGTGACACTCTCTGAAACTCACTATCACTCTCTGACACTCTCTGACACTCTCTGTCACTCTCTGACACTCTCTGACACTCACTATCACTCTCTGACACTCTCTGACACTCTATGACACTCTCAGACACTCGCTATCACTCTGTGACACTCTCAGACACTCTCTATCTCTCTCTGACAATCTCTGACACTCTCTGACACTCTCTGACACTCACTATCACTCCCTGACACTCTCTGACACTCTCAGACACTCTCGGGCACTCACTATCACTCTATGACACTCTCTATCACTGTCTGACACTCTTTGACACTTTCTATCACTCTCTGACTCTCTCTGACACTCTCTATCACTCTTTATCATTCTCTATCATTCTCTATCACTCTCTGACAATCTCAGACACTCTCTGACACTCTCAGACACTCACTATCACTCTCTGACACTCACTATCACTCTCTGACATTCTCTGACACTCTCTATCACTCTCTGACACTCTCGGACACTCTCTGACACTCTCTATCACTCTCTGACACTCTGACACTCTCTATCACTCTCTGACACTCTCTGACACTCTCTAGCACTCTCTGACACTCTCTGACACTCTCTGACACTCTCGATCACTCTCTGACACTCTCTGACACTCTCTATCACTCACGATCACTCTCCATCACTCACAATCAATCTCCGAAAATTTCTGACACTCTCTGACACTCTCTATCACTCTCTGACACTCTCTGACACTCTTTGACACTCTCTATCACTCTCTGACTCTCTCTGACACTCTCAGACACTCTCAGACACTCTCTGATAGTCTCTGACAGTCACTTCCACTCTCTGACACTCTCTGACACTCACTATCACTCTCTGACACTCTCTGACACTCCCTATCACTCTCTGACACGCTATCACCCTCTATCACCCTCTATCACCCTCTATCACTCTCTGACACTCTCTGACACTCTCTGACACTTTCAGACACTCTCAGACACTCTCTGACACTCACTATCAACCTCTGACACTCTCTGACACTCTCTGACACTCCCTATCACTCTCTGACACTCTCTGTCACCCTCTATCTCTCTCTGACACTCTCTGACACTCTCTGACACTCTCAGACACTCTCAGACACTCACTATCACTCTCTGACACTCTCTGACACTTTCAGACCCTCTCAGACACTCACTATCACTCTCTGACACTCTCTGCCACTCTATGACACTCTCTGACACTCAATATCACTCTCTGACACTCTCTGACACTTACTATCACTTTCTGACACTATCTGACGCTCTCTATCACTCTGTGACACTCTCTGACACACTGAGACACCCACTATCACTCTCTGACACTCTCTGCCACTCTATGACACTCTCTGACACTCACTATCACTCTCTGACACTCTCAGACACTTACTATCACTCTCTGACACTATCTGACACTCTCTGACACTCTCTATCACTCTGTGACACTCTCAGACACTTACTATCACTCTCTGACACTATCTGACACTCTCTGACACTCTCTATCACTCTGTGACACTCTCTGAAACTCACTATGACTCTCTGACAATCTCTGACACTCTCTGTCACTCTCTGACACTCTCTGACACTCACTATCACTCTCTGACACTCTCTGACACTCTCTGACACTCTCAGACACTCTCTATCACTCTGTGACACTCTCAGACACTCTCAGACACTCTCGGGCACTCCCTATCACTCTATGACACTCTCTGTCACTGTCTGACACTGTTTGACACTTTCTATCACTCTCTGACAATCTCAGACACTCTCTGACACTCTCAGACACTCACTATCACTCTCTGACACTCACTATCACTCTCTGACATTCTCTGACACTCTCTATCACACTCTATTACCTCTCTGACACTCTCTGACACTCTCTGACACTCTCGGACACGCACTATCACTCTATGACACTCTCTGTCACTGTCTGACACTGTTTGACACTTTCTATCACTCTCTGACAATCTCAGACACTCTCTGACACTCTCAGACACTCACTATCACTCTCTGACACTCACTATCACTCTCTGACATTCTCTGACACTCTCTATCACACTCTATTACCTCTCTGACACTCTCTGACACTCTCTGACACTCTCGGACACGCACTATCACTCTCTGGCACTCTCTATCACTCTCTGACACACTTTGACACTTTCTATCATTATCTGACACTCTCTGACACTCTCAGACACTCACAATCACTCTCTGACACTCTCTATCACTCTCTGACACTCTCTGACACACTCTATCACTCTCTGACACTCACTGACACTCTCTGACAATCTCAGACACTCTCTGACACACTCAGACACTCACCATCACTCTCTGACACTCTCTAACTCTCTCTGACACTCTCTGACGCTCTCAATCACTCTCAATCACTCTGTATCACTCTCTATCACTCTCTATCACTCTCTGACACTCTCTGACACTCTTTGACACTCTCAGACACTCACTGTCACTCTCTGACACTCTCTGACACTCTCTATCACTCTCTATCAATCTCTGACACTCACTGACACTCTGACAATCGCAGACACTCTCTGACACACTCAGACACTCATTATCACTCTCTGAGACTCTCTATCTCTCTCTGACACTCTCTGACACTCTCTGACACTCTCAATCACTCTCAATCACTCTCTATCACTCTCTGTCACTCTCTGACACTCTTTGACACTCTCAGACACTCTCTATCTCTCTCTGACAATCTCTGACTCTCTCTGACACTCTCTGACACTCACTATCACTCCCTGACACTCTCTGACACTCTCAGACACTCTCGGGCACTCACTATCACTCTATGACACTCTCTATCACTGTCTGACACTCTTTGGCACTTTCTATCACTCTCTGACTCTCTCTGACACTCTCTATCACTCTCTATCATTCTCTATCATTCTCTATCACTCTCTGACAATCTCAGACACTCTCTGACACTCTCAGACACTCACTATCACTCTCTGACACTCACTATCACTCTCTGACATTCTCTGACACTCTCTATCACTCTCTGACAATCTCGGACACTCTCTGACACTCTCTATCACTCTCTGACACTCTGACACTCTCTATCACTCTCTGACACTCTCTGACACTCTCTATCACTCTCTGACACTCTCTGACACTCTCGATCACTCTCTGACACTCTCTGACACTCTCTGTCACTCACGATCACTCTCCATCACTCACAATCAATCTCCGAAAATTTCTGATACTCTCAGACACTCTCTATCACTCTCTGACACTCTTTGACACTCTCTATCACTCTCTGACTCTCTCTGACACTCTCAGACACTCTCAATCACTCTCAATCACTCTCTATCACTCTCTGTCACTCTCTGACACTCTTTGACACTCTCAGACACTCTCTATCTCTCTCTGACAATCTCTGACTCTCTCTGACACTCTCTGACACTCACTATCACTCCCTGACACTCTCTGACACTCTCAGACACTCTCAGACACTCACTATCACTCTCTGACACTCTCTGACACTCTCTGATACTCTTTGGCACTTTCTATCACTCTCTGACTCTCTCTGACACTCTCTATCACTCTCTATCATTCTCTATCATTCTCTATCACTCTCTGACAATCTCAGACACTCTCTGACACTCTCAGACACTCACTATCACTCTCTGACACTCACTATCACTCTCTGACATTCTCTGACACTCTCTATCACCCTCTGACAATCTCGGACACTCTCTGACACTCTCTATCACTCTCTGACACTCTGACACTCTCTATCACTCTCTGACACTCTCTGACACTCTCTATCACTCTCTGACACTCTCTGACACTCTCGATCACTCTCTGACACTCTCTGACACTCTCTATCACTCACGATCACTCTCCATCACTCACAATCAATCTCCGAAAATTTCTGACACTCTCTGACACTCTCTATCACTCTCTATCACTCTCTGACACTCTTTGACACTCTCTATCACTCTCTGACTCTCTCTGACACTCTCAGACACTCTCAGACACTCTCTGATAGTCTCTGACAGTCACTTCCAGTCTCTGACACTCTTTGACACTCACTATCACTCTCTGACACTCTCTGACACTCTCTGACACTCCCTATCACTCTCTGACACTCTATCACACTCTATCACCCTCTATCACCCTCTATCACTCTCTGACACTCTCTGACACTCTCTGACACTTTCAGACACTCTCAGACACTCTCTGACACTCACTATCACTCTCTGACACTCTCTGACACTCTCTGACACTCCCTATCACTCTCTGACACTCTCTATCACCCTCTATCACTCTCTGACACTCTCTGACACTCTCAGACACTCTCAGACACTCACTATCACTCTCTGACACTCTCTGACACTTTCAGACACTCTCAGACACTCACTATCACTCTCTGACACTCTCTGCCACTCTATGACACTCTCTGACACTCACTATCACTCTCTGACACTCTCTGACACTTACTATCACTTTCTGACACTATCTGACGCTCTCTATCACTCTGTGACACTCTCTGACACTCTCAGACACCCACTATCACTCTCTGACACTCTCTGCCACTCTATGACACTCTCTGACACTCACTATCACTCTCTGACACTCTCAGACACTTACTATCACTCTCTGACACTATCTGACACTCTCTGACACTCTCTATCACTCTGTGACACTCTCAGACACTTACTATCACTCTCTGACACTAGCTGACACTCTCTGACACTCTCTATCACTCTGTGACACTCTCTGAAACTCACTATGACTCTCTGACAATCTCTGACACTCTCTGTCACTCTCTGACACTCTCTGACACTCACTAGCACTCTCTGACACTCTCTGACACTCTCTGACACTCTCAGACACTCTCTATCACTCTGTGACACTCTCAGACACTCTCAGACACTCTCTGACACACTCTATCACTCTCTGACACTCACTGACACTCTCTGACAATCTCAGACACTCTCTGACACACTCAGACACTCACCATCACTCTCTGACACTCTCTGACACTCTCTGACACTCTTTGACACACTCAGACACTCACTGTCACTCTCTGACACTCTCTATCACTCCCTATCACTCTCTGACACTCACTGACACTCTGACAATCGCAGACACTCTCTGACACACTCAGACACTCATTATCACTCTCTGAGACTCTCTATCTCTCTCTGACACTCTCTGACACTCTCTGACACTCTCAATCACTCTCAATCACTCTCTATCACTCTCTGTCACTCTCTGACACTCTTTGACACTCTCAGACACTCTCTATCTCTCTCTGACAATCTCTGACTCTCTCCGACACTCTCTGACACTCACTATCACTCACTGACACTCTCTGACACTCTCAGACACTCTCGGGCACTCACTATCACTCTCTGACACTCTCTATCACTGTCTGACACTCACTATCACTCTCTGACACTCACTATCACTCTCTGACATTCTCTGACACTCTCTATCACTCTCTGACACTCTCGGACACTCTCTGACACTCTCTATCACTCTCTATCACTCTCTGACACTCTGACACTCTCTATCACTCTCTGACACTCTCTGACACTCTCTATCACTCTCTGACACTCTCTGACACTCTCGATCACTCTCTGACACTCTCTGACACTCTCTATCACTCGCGATCACTCTCCATCACTCACAATCAATCTCCGAAAATTTCTGATACTCTCTGACACTCTCTATCACTCTCTGACACTCTTTGACACTCTCTATCACTCTCTGACTCTCTCTGACACTCTCAGACACTCTCAGACACTCTCTGATAGTCTCTGACAGTCACTTCCACTCTCTGACACTCTCTGACACTCTCTGACACTCTCTGACACGCCCTATCACTCTCTGACACTCTATCACCCTCTATCACCCTCTATCACTCTCTGACACTCTCTGACACTCTCTGACACTTTCAGACACTCTCAGACACTCTCTGACACTCACTATCACTCTCTGACACTCTCTGACACTCCCTATCACTCTCTGACACTCTCTATCACCCTCTATCACTCTCTGACACTCTCTGACACTCTCTGACACTCTCTGACACTCTCAGACACTCACTATCACTCTCTGACACTCTCTGACACTTTCAGACACTCTCAGACACTCACTATCACTCTCTGACACTCTCTGCCACTCTATGACACTCTCTGACACTCACTATCACTCTCTGACACTCTCTGACACTTACTATCACTTTCTGACACTATCTGACGCTCTCTATCACTCTGTGACACTCTCTGACACTCTCAGACACCCACTATCACTCTCTGACACTCTCTGCCACTCTATGACACTCTCTGACACTCACTATCACTCTCTGACACTCTCAGACACATACTATCACTCTCTGACACTATCTGATACTCTCTGACACTCTCTATCACTCTGTGACACTCTCAGACACTTACTATCACTCTCTGACACTATCTGACACTCTCTGACACTCTCTATCACTCTGTGACACTCTCTGAAACTCACTATGACTCTCTGACAATCTCTGACACTCTCTGTCACTCTCTGACACTCTCTGACACTCACTATCACTCTCTGACACTCTCTGACACTCTCTGACACTCTCAGACACTCTCTATCACTCTGTGACACTCTCAGACACTCTCAGACACTCTCGGGCACTCACTATCACTCTATGACACTCTCTATCACTGTCTGACACTCTTTGACACTTTCTATCACTCTCTGACATTCTCAGACACTCTCTGACACTCTCAGACACTCACTATCACCCTCTGACACTCACGATCACTCTCTGACATTCTCTGACACTCTCTATCATACTCTATTACCTCTCTGACACTCTCTGACACTCTCTGACACTCTCGGACACGCACTATCACTCTCTGGCACTCTCTATCACTGTCTGACACACTTTGACACTTTCTATCATTATCTGACACTCTCTGACACTCTCAGACACTCACAATCACTCTCTGACACTCTCTATCACTCTCTGACACTCTCTGACAGACTCTATCACTCTCTGACACTCACTGACACTCTCTGACAATCTCAGACACTCTCTGACACACTCAGACACTCACCATCACTCTCTGACACTCTCTAACTCTCTCTGACACTCTCTGACGCTCTCAATCACTCTCAATCACTCTCTATCACTCTCTATCACTCTCTATCACTCTCTGACACTCTCTGACACGCTTTGACACTCTCAGACACTCACTGTCACTCTCTGACACTCTCTGACACTCTCTATCACTCTCTATCACTCTCTGACACTCACTGACACTCTGACAATCGCAGACACTCTCTGACACACTCAGACACTCATTATCACTCTCTGAGACTCTCTATCTCTCTCTGACACTCTCTGACACTCTCTGACACTCTCAATCACTCTCAATCACTCTCTATCACTCTCTGTCACTCTCTGAAACTCTTTGACACTCTCAGACACTCACTATCACTCTCTGACATTCTCTATAACTCTCCGACACTCTTTGAAACTTTCTATCACTCTCTGACACTCTCTGACACTCTCTGATAATCTCAGACACTCTCTGACACTCTCTGACACTCTCTATCACTCTGTGACACTCTCTGACACTCTCTATCACTCACTATCACTCTCTGACTTTCTCTGACACTCACTATCACTTTCTGATACTCTCTGATACTCTCTGACACTCTCTGACACTCACTAACACTCCCTGACACTCTCAGACACTCACTATCACTCTCTGACACTCTCTGACACTCTCAGAGACTCACTGTCACTCTCTGATACTCTCTGACACTCACTATCACTCTCTGACACTCTCTGTCACACTCTGACACTCACTATCACTCTCTGACACTCTCAGAAACTCACTATCACTCTCTGACACTCTCTGACACTCAATATCACTCTCTATCACTCTCTATCACTCTCAGACACTCTCAGACACTCTCAGACACTCACTATCACTCTCTGACACTCTCTGACACTCTCTGATACTCACTATCACACTCTGACACTCTCTGACACTCACTATCTCTCACTGACACTCTCTGAAACTCTCTGACACTCTCAGACACTCACTAACACTCTCTGACACTCTCTGACACTCACTATCACTCACTGACACTCTCTGACACTCTCTATCACGCTCTATCACTCTCTGACACTCTCTGACACTCTCTGACACTCTCCGACACTCTCCGACACTCTCTGACACTCTCTGACACTCTCTATCACTCTCTGACCCTCTCTGACCCTCTCTGACACTCTCTGACACTATCTTTCACTCTCTGACACTCTCTGACACTATCTGACACTCTCAGACACTCTCAGACACTCTCTGACACTCTCTGACACTCTCTATCACTCTCTGACCCTCTCTGACACACACTATCACTCACTGACACTCTCTGACACTCTCTATCACGCTCTATCACTCTCTGACACTCTCTGACACTCTCCGACACTCTCCGACACTCTCTGACACTCTCTGACACTCTCTATCACTCTCTGACCCTCTCTGACCCTCTCTGACACTCTCTGACACTATCTTTCACTCTCTGACACTCTCTGACACTATCTGACACTCTCAGACACTCTCAGACACTCTCTGACACTCTCTGACACTCTCTATCACTCTCTGACCCTCTCTGACCCTCTCTGACATTCTCTGACACTATCTTTCACTCTCTGACACTCTCTGACACTATCTGACACTCTCAGACACTCTCAGACACTCACTTTCATTCTCTGACACTCTCTGAAACTCACTATCACTCTCTGACACTCTCTGACACTCTGTATAACTCTCTGACACTCTCTGACACTCTCTGATTCTCTCTGACACTCACTATCACTCTCTGACACTCTCTATCACTCTCTGAGACTCGATGACACTCTGACACACTCTGACACTCACTATCACTCTCTGACACTCTCAGAAACTCACTATCACTCTCTGACACTCTCTGACACTCAATATCACTCTCTATCACTCTCTATCACTCTCAGACACTCTCAGACACTCTCAGCCACTCACTATCACTCTCTGATACTCTCTGACACTCTCTGATACTCACTATCACTCTCTGACACTCTCTGACACTCACTATCACTCACTGACACTCTCTGACACTCTCTGACACTCTCTATCACGCTCTATCACTCTCTGACACTCTCTGACACTCTCCGACACTCTCTGTCACTCTCTGACACTCTCTGACACTCTCTATCACTAACGATCACTCTCTGACCCTCTCTGACCCTCTCTGACACTCTCTGACACTATCTTTCACTCTCTGACACTCTCTGACACTATCTGACACTCTCAGACACTCTCAGACACTCACTTTCATTCTCTGACACTCTCTGAAACTCACTATCACTCTCTGACACTCTCTGACACTCTGTATAACTCTCTGACACTCTCTGACACTCTCTGATACTCTCTGACACTCACTAACATTCTCTGACACTCTCTATCACTCTCTGAGACTCTATGACACTCTCTGACACACTCTGACACTCACTATCACTCTCTGACACTCTCAGAAACTCACTATCACTCTCTGACACTCTCTGACACTCAATATCACTCTCTATCACTCTCAGACACTCTCAGACACTCTCAGACACTCTCAGCCACTCACTATCACTCTCTGACACTCTCTGACACTCTCTGATACTCACTATCACTCTCTGACACTCTCTGACACTCACTATCACTCACTAACACTCTCTGACACTCTCTGACACTCACTATCACTCACTGACACTCTCTGACACTCTCTGACACTCTCTATCACGCTCTATCACTCTCTGACACTCTCTGACACTCTCCGACACTCTCCGACACTCTCTGACACTCTCTGACACTCTCTATCACTAACGATCACTCTCTGACCCTCTCTGACCCTCTCTGACACTATCTTTCACTCTCTGACACTCTCTGACACTATCTGACAATCTCAGACTCTCTCAGACACTCACTTTCATTCTCTGACACTCTCTGAAACTCACTATCACTCTCTGACACTCTCTGACACTCTGTATAACTCTCTGACACTCTCTATCACTCTCTGACACTCTCAGACACTCTCTGACACTCAGTATCACTCTCAGACATTCACTATCACCCTCTGACACTCTCTGACACTCTCTGACACTCACTGTCACTCTCTAGAACTCTCTGACACTCTCTGAATCTCTCTGACACTCTCTGACACTCTCTGACACTCTCTGACACACTCGATCACTCTCTGACACTCTCTATCACTCTCTATCACTCTCTGACACTCTCTGACACTCTCTGACACTCTCAGACACTCTCAGACACTCACTTTCACTCTCTGACACTCTCTGACACTTACTATCACTTTCTGACACTATCTGACACTCTCTATCACTCTGTGACACTGTCTGACACTCTCAGACACCCACTATCACTCTCTGACACTCTCTGCCACTCTATGACACTCTCTGACACTCACTATCACTCTCTGACAATCTCAGACACTTACTATCACTCTGTGACACTATCTGACACTCTCTATCACTCTGTGACACTCTCTGACACTCTCAGACACCCACTATCACTCTCTGACACTCTCTGTCACTCTCTGACACTCTCTGACACTCACTATCACTCTCTGACACTCTCTGACACTCTCTGACACTCTCAGACACTCTCTATCACTCTCTGACACTATCTGACACTCTCAGACACTCTCAGACACTCACTTTCATTCTCTGACACTCTCTGAAACTCACTATCACTCTCTGACACTCTCTGACACTCTGTATAACTCTCTGACACTCTCTGACACTCTCTGATACTCTCTGACACTCACTATCACTCTCTGACACTCTCTATCACTCTCTGAGACTCTATGACACTCTGACACACTCTGACACTCACTATCACTCTCTGACACTCTCAGAAACTCACTATCACTCTCTGACACTCTCTGACACTCAATATCACTCTCTATCACTCTCTATCACTCTCAGACACTCTCAGACACTCTCAGCCACTCACTATCACTCTCTGATACTCTCTGACACTCTCTGATACTCACTATCACTCTCTGACACTCTCTGACACTCACTATCACTCACTGACACTCTCTGACACTCTCTGACACTCTCTATCACGCTCTATCACTCTCTGACACTCTCTGACACTCTCCGACACTCTCCGACACTCTCTGACACTCTCTGACACTCTCTATCACTAACGATCACTCTCTGACCCTCTCTGACCCTCTCTGACCCTCTCTGACACTCTCTGACACTATCTTTCACTCTCTGACACTCTCTGACACTATCTGACACTCTCAGACACTCTCAGACACTCATTTTCATTCTCTGACACTCTCTGAAACTCACTATCACTCTCTGACACTCTCTGACACTCAATATCACTCTCTATCACTCTCTATCACTCTCAGA
The DNA here is from genome assembly GCF_036365525.1 of Heterodontus francisci. Lineage (NCBI taxonomy): Eukaryota > Metazoa > Chordata > Chondrichthyes > Heterodontiformes > Heterodontidae > Heterodontus > Heterodontus francisci. The sequence continues at coordinate 123,965,580 of NC_090379.1, read as the reverse complement.
CACTCTCAGACACTCTCCGCCACTCACTATCACTCTCTGACACTCTCTGATACTCACTATCACTCTCTGACACTCTCTGACACTCACTATCACTCACTAACACTCTCTGACACTCTCTGACACTCACTATCACTCACTGACACTCTCTGACACTCTCTATCACGCTCTATCACTCTCTGATACTCTCTGACACTCTCCGACACTCTCCGACACTCTCTGACACTCTCTGACACTCTCTATCACTAACGATCACTCTCTGACCCTCTCTGACCCTCTCTGACACTCTCTGACACTATCTTTCACTCTCTGACACTCTCTGACACTATCTGACAATCTCAGACACTCTCAGACACTCACTTTCATTCTCTGACACTCTCTGAAACTCACTATCACTCTCTGACACTCTCTGACACTCTGTATAACTCTCTGACACTCTCTATCACTCTCTGACACTCTCAGACACTCTCTGACACTCACTATCACTCTCAGACATTCACTATCACCCTCTGACACTCTCTGACACTCTCTGACACTCACTGTCACTCTCTAGAACTCTCTGACACTCTCTGACTCTCTCTGACACTCTCTGACACTCTCTGACACTCTCAGACACTCTCAGACACTCACTATCACTCTCTGAAACACACCATCACTCTCTGACACTCTCTGACACACTCGATCACTCTCTGACACTCTCTATCACTCTCTATCACTCTCTGACACTCTCTGACACTCTCTGACACTCTCAGACACTCTCAGACACTCACTATCACTCTCTGACACTCTCTGACACTTACTATCACTTTCTGACACTATCTGACACTCTCTATCACTCTGTGACACTCTCTGACACTCTCAGACACCCACTATCACTCTGTGACACTATCTGCCACTCTATGACACTCTCTGACACTCACTATCACTCTCTGACAATCTCAGACACTTACTATCACTCTGTGACACTATCTGACACTCTCTATCACTCTCTGACACTCTCTGTCACTCTCTGACACTCTCTGACACTCACTATCACTCTCTGACACTCTCTGACACTCTCTGACACTCTCAGACACTCTCTATCACTCCCTGACACTCTCTGACACTCTCAGACACTCTCGGGCACTCACTATCACTCTATGACACTCTCTATCACTGTCTGACACTCTTTGACACTTTCTATCACTCTCTGACTCTCTCTGACACTCTCTATCACTCTCTATCATTCTCTATCACTCTCTATCACTCTCTGACAATCTCAGACACTCTCTGACACTCTCAGACACTCACTATCACTCTCTGACACTCACTATCACTCTCTGACATTCTCTGACACTCTCTATCACACTCTATTACTCTCTGACACTCTCTGACACTCTCTGACACTCTCAGACACGCACTATCACTCTCTGGCACTCACTATCACTGTCTGACACTCTTTGACACTTTCTATCATTATCTGACACTCTCTGACACTCTCAGACATTCACTATCACCCTCTGACACTCTCTGACACTCTCTGACACTCACTGTCACTCTCTAGAACTCTCTGACACTCTCTGACTCTCTCTGACACTCTCTGACACTCTCAGACACTCTCAGACACTCACTATCACTCTCTGAAACACACCATCACTCTCTGACACTCTCTGACACACTCGATCACTCTCTGACACTCTCTATCACTCTCTATCACTCTCTGACACTCTCTGACACTCTCTGACACTCTCAGACACTCTCTGACACTCACTATCACTCTCTGACACTCTCTGACACTTACTATCACTTTCTGACACTATCTGACACTCTCTATCACTCTGTGACACTCTCTGACACTCTCAGACACCCACTATCACTCTCTGCCACTCTCTGCCACTCTATGACACTCTCTGACACTCACTATCACTCTCTGACAATCTCAGACACTTACTATCACTCTGTGACACTATCTGACACTCTCTATCACTCTGTGACACTCTCTGAAACTCAATATGACTCTCTGACACTCTCTGACACTCTCTGTCACTCTCTGACACTCTCTGACACTCACTATCACTCTCTGACACTCTCTGACACTCTCTGACACTCTCAGACACTCTCTATCACTCCCTGACATTCTCTGACACTCTCAGACACTCTCGTGCACTCACTATCACTCTATGACACTCTCTATCACTGTCTGACACTCTTTGACACTTTCTATCACTCTCTGACTCTCTCTGACACTCTCTATCACTCTCTATCATTCTCTATCACTCTCTATCTCTCTCTGACAATCTCAGACACTCTCTGACACTCACAGACACTCACTATCACTCTCTGACACTCACTATCACTCTCTGACATTCTCTGACACTCTCTATCACACTCTATTACTCTCTGACACTCTCTGACACTCTCTGACACTCTCAGACACGCACTATCACTCTCTGGCACTCACTATCACTGTCTGACACTCTTTGACACTTTCTATCATTATCTGACACTCTCTGACACTCTCAGACACTCACAATCACTCTCTGACACTCTCTATCACTCTCTGACACTCTCTGACACTCTCTATCACTCTCTGACACTCACTGACACTCTCTGACAATCTCAGACACTCTCTGACACACTCAGACACTCACCATCACTCTCTGACACTCTCTTTCTCTCTCTGACACTCTCTGACACTCTCAATCACTCTCAATCACTCTCTATCACTCTCTATCACTCTCTATCACTCTCTGACACTCTCTGACACTCTTTGACACTCTCAGACACTCACTGTCACTCTCTGACACTCTCTGACACTCTCTATCACTCTCTATCACTCTCTGACACTCACTGGCACTCTGACAATCGCAGACACTCTCTAACACACTCAGACACTCATTATCACTCTCTGAGACTCTCTATCTCTTTCTGACACTCTCTGACACTCTCAATCACTCTCAATCACTCTCTATCACTCTCTCACACTCTCTGATACTCTTTGACACTCTCAGACACTCACTATCACTCTCTGACATTCTCTATAACTCTCTGACACTCTTTGACACTTTCTATCACTCTCTGACACTCTCTCACACTCTCTGACAATCTCAGACACTCTCTGACACTCTCTGACACTCTCTATCACTCTCTGACACTCTCTGACACTCTCTATCACTCACTATCACTCTCTGACCCTCTCTGACCCTCTCTGACACTCTCTGACACTATCTTTCACTCTCTGACACTCTCTGACACTATCTGACAATCTCAGACACCCTCAGACACTCACTTTCATTCTCTGACACTCTCTGACACTCTCTGACACTCTCTGACACTCTCTATCACGCTCTATCACTCTCTGACACTCTCTGACACTCTCTGACACTTTCAGACACTCTCAGACACTCTCTGACACTCACTATCACTCTCTGACACTCTCTGACACTCTCTGACACTCACTATCACTCTCTGACACTCTCTGACACTCTCTGACACTCTCAGACACTCTCTATCACTCCCTGACACTCTCTGACACTCTCAGACACTCTCGGGCACTCACTATCACTCTATGACACTCTCTATCACTGTCTGACACTCTTTGACACTTTCTATCACTCTCTGACTCTCTCTGACACTCTCTATCACTCTCTATCATTCTCTATCACTCTCTATCACTCTCTGACAATCTCAGACACTCTCTGACACTCTCAGACACTCACTATCACTCTCTGACACTCACTATCACTCTCTGACATTCTCTGACACTCTCTATCACACTCTATTACTCTCTGACACTCTCTGACACTCTCTGACACTCTCAGACACGCACTATCACTCACTGACACTCTCTGACACTCTCTATCACGCTCTATCACTCTCTGATACTCTCTGACACTCTCCGACACTCTCCGACACTCTCTGACACTCTCTGACACTCTCTATCACTAACGATCACTCTCTGACCCTCTCTGACCCTCTCTGACACTCTCTGACACTATCTTTCACTCTCTGACACTCTCTGACACTATCTGACAATCTCAGACACTCTCAGACACTCACTTTCATTCTCTGACACTCTCTGAAACTCACTATCACTCTCTGACACTCTCTGACACTCTGTATAACTCTCTGACACTCTCTATCACTCTCTGACACTCTCAGACACTCTCTGACACTCACTATCACTCTCAGACATTCACTATCACCCTCTGACACTCTCTGACACTCTCTGACACTCACTGTCACTCTCTAGAACTCTCTGACACTCTCTGACTCTCTCTGACACTCTCTGACACTCTCTGACACTCTCAGACACTCTCAGACACTCACTATCACTCTCTGAAACACACCATCACTCTCTGACACTCTCTGACACACTCGATCACTCTCTGACACTCTCTATCACTCTCTATCACTCTCTGACACTCTCTGACACTCTCTGACACTCTCAGACACTCTCAGACACTCACTATCACTCTCTGACACTCTCTGACACTTACTATCACTTTCTGACACTATCTGACACTCTCTATCACTCTGTGACACTCTCTGACACTCTCAGACACCCACTATCACTCTGTGACACTATCTGCCACTCTATGACACTCTCTGACACTCACTATCACTCTCTGACAATCTCAGACACTTACTATCACTCTGTGACACTATCTGACACTCTCTATCACTCTCTGACACTCTCTGTCACTCTCTGACACTCTCTGACACTCACTATCACTCTCTGACACTCTCTGACACTCTCTGACACTCTCAGACACTCTCTATCACTCCCTGACACTCTCTGACACTCTCAGACACTCTCGGGCACTCACTATCACTCTATGACACTCTCTATCACTGTCTGACACTCTTTGACACTTTCTATCACTCTCTGACTCTCTCTGACACTCTCTATCACTCTCTATCATTCTCTATCACTCTCTATCACTCTCTGACAATCTCAGACACTCTCTGACACTCTCAGACACTCACTATCACTCTCTGACACTCACTATCACTCTCTGACATTCTCTGACACTCTCTATCACACTCTATTACTCTCTGACACTCTCTGACACTCTCTGACACTCTCAGACACGCACTATCACTCTCTGGCACTCACTATCACTGTCTGACACTCTTTGACACTTTCTATCATTATCTGACACTCTCTGACACTCTCAGACATTCACTATCACCCTCTGACACTCTCTGACACTCTCTGACACTCACTGTCACTCTCTAGAACTCTCTGACACTCTCTGACTCTCTCTGACACTCTCTGACACTCTCAGACACTCTCAGACACTCACTATCACTCTCTGAAACACACCATCACTCTCTGACACTCTCTGACACACTCGATCACTCTCTGACACTCTCTATCACTCTCTATCACTCTCTGACACTCTCTGACACTCTCTGACACTCTCAGACACTCTCTGACACTCACTATCACTCTCTGACACTCTCTGACACTTACTATCACTTTCTGACACTATCTGACACTCTCTATCACTCTGTGACACTCTCTGACACTCTCAGACACCCACTATCACTCTCTGACACTCTCTGCCACTCTATGACACTCTCTGACACTCACTATCACTCTCTGACAATCTCAGACACTTACTATCACTCTGTGACACTATCTGACACTCTCTATCACTCTGTGACACTCTCTGAAACTCAATATGACTCTCTGACACTCTCTGACACTCTCTGTCACTCTCTGACACTCTCTGACACTCACTATCACTCTCTGACACTCTCTGACACTCTCTGACACTCTCAGACACTCTCTATCACTCCCTGACATTCTCTGACACTCTCAGACACTCTCGTGCACTCACTATCACTCTATGACACTCTCTATCACTGTCTGACACTCTTTGACACTTTCTATCACTCTCTGACTCTCTCTGACACTCTCTATCACTCTCTATCATTCTCTATCACTCTCTATCTCTCTCTGACAATCTCAGACACTCTCTGACACTCACAGACACTCACTATCACTCTCTGACACTCACTATCACTCTCTGACATTCTCTGACACTCTCTATCACACTCTATTACTCTCTGACACTCTCTGACACTCTCTGACACTCTCAGACACGCACTATCACTCTCTGGCACTCACTATCACTGTCTGACACTCTTTGACACTTTCTATCATTATCTGACACTCTCTGACACTCTCAGACACTCACAATCACTCTCTGACACTCTCTATCACTCTCTGACACTCTCTGACACTCTCTATCACTCTCTGACACTCACTGACACTCTCTGACAATCTCAGACACTCTCTGACACACTCAGACACTCACCATCACTCTCTGACACTCTCTTTCTCTCTCTGACACTCTCTGACACTCTCAATCACTCTCAATCACTCTCTATCACTCTCTATCACTCTCTATCACTCTCTGACACTCTCTGACACTCTTTGACACTCTCAGACACTCACTGTCACTCTCTGACACTCTCTGACACTCTCTATCACTCTCTATCACTCTCTGACACTCACTGGCACTCTGACAATCGCAGACACTCTCTAACACACTCAGACACTCATTATCACTCTCTGAGACTCTCTATCTCTTTCTGACACTCTCTGACACTCTCAATCACTCTCAATCACTCTCTATCACTCTCTCACACTCTCTGATACTCTTTGACACTCTCAGACACTCACTATCACTCTCTGACATTCTCTATAACTCTCTGACACTCTTTGACACTTTCTATCACTCTCTGACACTCTCTCACACTCTCTGACAATCTCAGACACTCTCTGACACTCTCTGACACTCTCTATCACTCTCTGACACTCTCTGACACTCTCTATCACTCACTATCACTCTCTGACCCTCTCTGACCCTCTCTGACACTCTCTGACACTATCTTTCACTCTCTGACACTCTCTGACACTATCTGACAATCTCAGACACCCTCAGACACTCACTTTCATTCTCTGACACTCTCTGACACTCTCTGACACTCTCTGACACTCTCTATCACGCTCTATCACTCTCTGACACTCTCTGACACTCTCTGACACTTTCAGACACTCTCAGACACTCTCTGACACTCACTATCACTCTCTGACACTCTCTGACACTCTCTGACACTCCCTATCACTCTCTGACACTCTCTATCACCCTCTATCACTCTCTGACACTCTCTGACACTCTCTGACACTCTCAGACACTCTCAGATACGCACTATCACTCTCTGACACTCTCTGTCACTCTCTGACACTCTCTGACACTCACTATCACTCTCTGACACTCTCTGACACTCTCTGACACTCTCAGACACTCTCTATCACTCCCTGACACTCTCTGACACTCTCAGACACTCTCGGGCACTCACTATCACTCTATGACACTCTCTATCACTGTCTGACACTCTTTGACACTTTCTATCACTCTCTGACTCTCTCTGACACTCTCTATCACTCTCTATCATTCTCTATCACTCTCTATCACTCTCTGACAATCTCAGACACTCTCTGACACTCTCAGACACTCACTATCACTCTCTGACACTCACTATCACTCTCTGACATTCTCTGACACTCTCTATCACACTCTATTACTCTCTGACACTCTCTGACACTCTCTGACACTCTCAGACACGCACTATCACTCTCTGGCACTCACTATCACTGTCTGACACTCTTTGACACTTTCTATCATTATCTGACACTCTCTGACACTCTCAGACATTCACTATCACCCTCTGACACTCTCTGACACTCTCTGACACTCACTGTCACTCTCTAGAACTCTCTGACACTCTCTGACTCTCTCTGACACTCTCTGACACTCTCAGACACTCTCAGACACTCACTATCACTCTCTGAAACACACCATCACTCTCTGACACTCTCTGACACACTCGATCACTCTCTGACACTCTCTATCACTCTCTATCACTCTCTGACACTCTCTGACACTCTCTGACACTCTCAGACACTCTCTGACACTCACTATCACTCTCTGACACTCTCTGACACTTACTATCACTTTCTGACACTATCTGACACTCTCTATCACTCTGTGACACTCTCTGACACTCTCAGACACCCACTATCACTCTCTGACACTCTCTGCCACTCTATGACACTCTCTGACACTCACTATCACTCTCTGACAATCTCAGACACTTACTATCACTCTGTGACACTATCTGACACTCTCTATCACTCTGTGACACTCTCTGAAACTCAATATGACTCTCTGACACTCTCTGACACTCTCTGTCACTCTCTGACACTCTCTGACACTCACTATCACTCTCTGACACTCTCTGACACTCTCTGACACTCTCAGACACTCTCTATCACTCCCTGACATTCTCTGACACTCTCAGACACTCTCGGGCACTCACTATCACTCTATGACACTCTCTATCACTGTCTGACACTCTTTGACACTTTCTATCACTCTCTGACTCTCTCTGACACTCTCTATCACTCTCTATCATTCTCTATCACTCTCTATCACTCTCTGACAATCTCAGACACTCTCTGACACTCACAGACACTCACTATCACTCTCTGACACTCACTATCACTCTCTGACATTCTCTGACACTCTCTATCACACTCTATTACTCTCTGACACTCTCTGACACTCTCTGACACTCTCAGACACGCACTATCACTCTCTGGCACTCACTATCACTGTCTGACACTCTTTGACACTTTCTATCATTATCTGACACTCTCTGACACTCTCAGACACTCACAATCACTCTCTGACACTCTCTATCACTCTCTGACACTCTCTGACACTCTCTATCACTCTCTGACACTCACTGACACTCTCTGACAATCTCAGACACTCTCTGACACACTCAGACACTCACCATCACTCTCTGACACTCTCTTTCTCTCTCTGACACTCTCTGACACTCTCAATCACTCTCAATCACTCTCTATCACTCTCTATCACTCTCTATCACTCTCTGACACTCTCTGACACTCTTTGACACTCTCAGACACTCACTGTCACTCTCTGACACTCTCTGACACTCTCTATCACTCTCTATCACTCTCTGACACTCACTGGCACTCTGACAATCGCAGACACTCTCTAACACACTCAGACACTCATTATCACTCTCTGAGACTCTCTATCTCTTTCTGACACTCTCTGACACTCTCAATCACTCTCAATCACTCTCTATCACTCTCTCACACTCTCTGATACTCTTTGACACTCTCAGACACTCACTATCACTCTCTGACATTCTCTATAACTCTCTGACACTCTTTGACACTTTCTATCACTCTCTGACACTCTCTCACACTCTCTGACAATCTCAGACACTCTCTGACACTCTCTGACACTCTCTATCACTCTCTGACACTCTCTGACACTCTCTATCACTCACTATCACTCTCTGACCCTCTCTGACCCTCTCTGACACTCTCTGACACTATCTTTCACTCTCTGACACTCTCTGACACTATCTGACAATCTCAGACACCCTCAGACACTCACTTTCATTCTCTGACACTCTCTGACACTCTCTGACACTCTCTGACACTCTCTATCACGCTCTATCACTCTCTGACACTCTCTGACACTCTCTGACACTTTCAGACACTCTCAGACACTCTCTGACACTCACTATCACTCTCTGACACTCTCTGACACTCTCTGACACTCCCTATCACTCTCTGACACTCTCTATCACCCTCTATCACTCTCTGACACTCTCTGACACTCTCTGACACTCTCAGACACTCTCAGATACGCACTATCACTCTCTGACACTCTCTGACACTTTCAGACACTCTCAGACACTCACTATCACTCTCTGACACTCTCTGCCACTCTATGACACTCTCTGACACTCACTATCACTCTCTGACACTCTCTGACACTTACTATCACTTTCTGACACTATCTGACGCTCTCTATCACTCTGTGACACTCTCTGACACTCTCAGACACCCACTATCACTCTCTGACACTCTCTGCCACTCTATGACACTCTCTGACACTCACTATCACTCTCTGACACTCTCAGACACATACTATCACTCTCTGACACTATCTGACACTCTCTGACACTCTCTATCACTCTGTGACACTCTCAGACACTTACTATCACTCTCTGACACTATCTGACACTCTCTGACACTCTCTATCACTCTGTGACACTCTCTGAAACTCACTATGACTCTCTGACAATCTCTGACACTCTCTGTCACTCTCTGACACTCTCTGACACTCACTATGACTCTCTGACACTCTCTGACACTCTCTGACACTCTCAGACACTCTCTATCACTCTGTGACACTCTCAGACACTCTCAGACACTCTCGGGCACTCACTATCACTCTATGACACTCTCTATCACTGTCTGACACTCTTTGACACTTTCTATCACTCTCTGACATTCTCAGACACTCTCTGACACTCTCAGACACTCACTATCACCCTCTGACACTCACGATAACTCTCTGACATTCTCTGACACTCTCTATCACTCTCTGACACTCTCGGACACTCTCTGACACTTTCAGACACTCTCTGACACTCTCTGACACTCTCTGACACTCCCTATCACTCTCTGACACTCTCTATCACCCTCTATCACTCTCTGACACTCTCTGACACTCTCTGACACTCTCAGACACTCTCAGATACGCACTATCACTCTCTGACACTCTCTGACACTTTCAGACACTCTCAGACACTCACTATCACTCTCTGACACTCTCTGCCACTCTATGACACTCTCTGACACTCACTATCACTCTCTGACACTCTCTGACACTTACTATCACTTTCTGACACTATCTGACGCTCTCTATCACTCTGTGACACTCTCTGACACTCTCAGACACCCACTATCACTCTCTGACACTCTCTGCCACTCTATGACACTCTCTGACACTCACTATCACTCTCTGACACTCTCAGACACATACTATCACTCTCTGACACTATCTGACACTCTCTGACACTCTCTATCACTCTGTGACACTCTCAGACACTTACTATCATTCTCTGACACTATCTGACACTCTCTGACACTCTCTATCACTCTGTGACACTCTCTGAAACTCACTATGACTCTCTGACAATCTCTGACACTCTCTGTCACTCTCTGACACTCTCTGACACTCACTATGACTCTCTGACTCTCTCTGACACTCTCTGACACTCTCAGACACTCTCTATCACTCTGTGACACTCTCAGACACTCTCAGACACTCTCGGGCACTCACTATCACTCTATGACACTCTCTATCACTGTCTGACACTCTTTGACACTTTCTATCACTCTCTGACATTCTCAGACACTCTCTGACACTCTCAGACACTCACTATCACCCTCTGACACTCACGATCACTCTCTGACATTCTCTGACACTCTCTATCATACTCTATTACCTCTCTGACACTCTCTGACACTCTCTGACACTCTCGGACACGCACTATCACTCTCTGGCACTCTCTATCACTGTCTGACACACTTTGACACTTTCTATCATTATCTGACACTCTCTGACACTCTCAGACACTCACAATCACTCTCTGACACTCTCTATCACTCTCTGACACTCTCTGACAGACTCTATCACTCTCTGACACTCACTGACACTCTCTGACAATCTCAGACACTCTCTGACACACTCAGACACTCACCATCACTCTCTGACACTCTCTAACTCTCTCTGACACTCTCTGACGCTCTCAATCACTCTCAATCACTCTCTATCACTCTCTATCACTCTCTGACACTCTCTGACACTCTTTGACACTCTCAGACACTCACTGTCACTCTCTGACACTCTCTGACACTCTCTATCACTCTCTATCACTCTCTGACACTCACTGACACTCTGACAATCGCAGACACTCTCTGACACACTCAGACACTCATTATCACTCTCTGAGACTCTCTATCTCTCTCTGACACTCTCTGACACTCTCTGACACTCTCAATCACTCTCAATCACTCTCTATCACTCTCTGTCACTCTCTGACACTCTTTGACACTCTCAGACACTCACTATCACTCTCTGACATTCTCTATAACTCTCCGACACTCTTTGAAACTTTCTATCACTCTCTGACACTCTCTGACACTCTCTGATAATCTCAGACACTCTCTGACACTCTCTGACACTCTCTATCACTCTGTGACACTCTCTGACACTCTCTATCACTCACTATCACTCTCTGACTTTCTCTGACACTCACTATCACTTTCTGATACTCTCTGATACTCTCTGACACTCTCTGACACTCACTAACACTCCCTGACACTCTCAGACACTCACTATCACACTCTGACACTCTCTGACACTCTCAGAGACTCACTGTCACTCTCTGATACTCTCTGACACTCACTATCACTCTCTGACACTCTCTGTCACACTCTGACACTCACTATCACTCTCTGACACTCTCAGAAACTCACTATCACTCTCTGACACTCTCTGACACTCAATATCACTCTCTATCACTCTCTATCACTCTCAGACACTCTCAGACACTCTCAGACACTCACTATCACTCTCTGACACTCTCTGACACTCTCTGATACTCACTATCACACTCTGACACTCTCTGACACTCACTATCTCTCACTGACACTCTCTGAAACTCTCTGACACTCTCAGACACTCACTAACACTCTCTGACACTCTCTGACACTCACTATCACTCACTGACACTCTCTGACACTCTCTATCACGCTCTATCACTCTCTGACACTCTCTGACACTCTCCGTCACTCTCCGACACTCTCTGACACTCTCTGACACTCTCTATCACTCTCTGACCCTCTCTGACCCTCTCTGACACTCTCTGACACTATCTTTCACTCTCTGACACTCTCTGACACTATCTGACACTCTCAGACACTCTCAGACACTCACTTTCATTCTCTGACACTCTCTGAAACTCACTATCACTCTCTGACACTCTCTGACACTCTGTATAACTCTCTGACACTCTCTGACACTCTCTGATTCTCTCTGACACTCACTATCACTCTCTGACACTCTCTATCACTCTCTGAGACTCGATGACACTCTGACACACTCTGACACTCACTATCACTCTCTGACACTCTCAGAAACTCACTATCACTCTCTGACACTCTCTGACACTCAATATCACTCTCTATCACTCTCTATCACTCTCAGACAGTCTCAGACACTCTCAGCCACTCACTATCACTCTCTGATACTCTCTGACACTCTCTGATACTCACTATCACTCTCTGACACTCTCTGACACTCACTATCACTCACTGACACTCTCTGACACTCTCTGACACTCTCTATCACGCTCTATCACTCTCTGACACTCTCTGACACTCTCCGACACTCTCCGTCACTCTCTGACACTCTCTGACACTCTCTATCACTAACGATCACTCTCTGACCCTCTCTGACCCTCTCTGACACTCTCTGACACTATCTTTCACTCTCTGACACTCTCTGACACTATCTGACACTCTCAGACACTCTCAGACACTCACTTTCATTCTCTGACACTCTCTGAAACTCACTATCACTCTCTGACACTCTCTGACACTCTGTATAACTCTCTGACACTCTCTGACACTCTCTGATACTCTCTGACACTCACTATCATTCTCTGACACTCTCTATCACTCTCTGAGACTCTATGACACTCTCTGACACACTCTGACACTCACTATCACTCTCTGACACTCTCAGAAACTCACTATCACTCTCTGACACTCTCTGACACTCAATATCACTCTCTATCACTCTCAGACACTCTCAGACACTCTCAGCCACTCACTATCACTCTCTGACACTCTCTGACACTCTCTGATACTCACTATCACTCTCTGACACTCTCTGACACTCACTATCACTCACTAACACTCTCTGACACTCTCTGACACTCACTATCACTCACTGACACTCTCTGACACTCTCTGACACTCTCTATCACGCTCTATCACTCTCTGACACTCTCTGACACTCTCCGACACTCTCCGACACTCTCTGACACTCTCTGACACTCTCTATCACTAACGATCACTCTCTGACCCTCTCTGACCCTCTCTGACACTCTCTGACACTATCTTTCACTCTCTGACACTCTCTGACACTATCTGACAATCTCAGACACTCACTTTCATTCTCTGACACTCTCTGAAACTCACTATCACTCTCTGACACTCTCTGACACTCTGTATAACTCTCTGACACTCTCTATCACTCTCTGACACTCTCAGACACTCTCTGACACTCAGTATCACTCTCAGACATTCACTATCACCCTCTGACACTCTCTGACACTCTCTGCCACTCACTGTCACTCTCTAGAACTCTCTGACACTCTCTGAATCTCTCTGACACTCTCTGACACTCTCTGACACTCTCTGACACACTCGATCACTCTCTGACACTCTCTATCACTCTCTATCACTCTCTGACACTCTCTGACACTCTCTGACACTCTCAGACACTCTCAGACACTCACTTTCACTCTCTGACACTCTCTGACACTTACTATCACTTTCTGACACTATCTGACACTCTCTATCACTCTGTGACACTGTCTGACACTCTCAGACACCCACTATCACTCTCTGACACTCTCTGCCACTCTATGACACTCTCTGACACTCACTATCACTCTCTGACAATCTCAGACACTTACTATCACTCTGTGACACTATCTGACACTCTCTATCACTCTGTGACACTCTCTGAAACTCAATATGACTCTCTGACACTCTCTGACACTCTCTGTCACTCTCTGACACTCTCTGACACTCACTATCACTCTCTGACACTCTCTGACACTCTCTGACACTCTCAGACACTCTCTATCACTCTCTGACACTATCTGCCACTCTCAGACACTCTCAGACACTCACTTTCATTCTCTGACACTCTCTGAAACTCACTATCACTCTCTGACACTCTCTGACACTCTGTATAACTCTCTGACACTCTCTGACACTCTCTGATACTCTCTGACACTCACTATCACTCTCTGACACTCTCTATCACTCTCTGAGACTCTATGACACTCTGACACACTCTGACACTCACTATCACTCTCTGACACTCTCAGAAACTCACTATCACTCTCTGACACTCTCTGACACTCAATATCACTCTCTATCACTCTCTATCACTCTCAGACACTCTCAGACACTCTCAGCCACTCACTATCACTCTCTGATACTCTCTGACACTCTCTGATACTCACTATCACTCTCTGACACTCTCTGACACTCACTATCACTCACTGACACTCTCTGACACTCTCTGACACTCTCTATCACGCTCTATCACTCTCTGACACTCTCTGACACTCTCCGACACTCTCCGACACTCTCTGACACTCTCTGACACTCTCTATCACTAACGATCACTCTCTGACCCTCTCTGACCCTCTCTGACCCTCTCTGACACTCTCTGACACTATCTTTCACTCTCTGACACTCTCTGACACTATCTGACACTCTCAGACACTCTCAGACACTCATTTTCATTCTCTGACACTCTCTGAAACTCACTATCACTCTCTGACACTCTCTGACACTCAATATCACTCTCTATCACTCTCTATCACTCTCAGACACTCTCAGACACTCTCCGCCACTCACTATCACTCTCTGACACTCTCTGATACTCACTATCACTCTCTGACACTCTCTGACACTCACTATCACTCACTAACACTCTCTGACACTCTCTGACACTCACTATCACTCACTGACACTCTCTGACACTCTCTATCACGCTCTATCACTCTCTGATACTCTCTGACACTCTCCGACACTCTCCGACACTCTCTGACACTCTCTGACACTCTCTATCACTAACGATCACTCTCTGACCCTCTCTGACCCTCTCTGACACTCTCTGACACTATCTTTCACTCTCTGACACTCTCTGACACTATCTGACAATCTCAGACACTCTCAGACACTCACTTTCATTCTCTGACACTCTCTGAAACTCACTATCACTCTCTGACACTCTCTGACACTCTGTATAACTCTCTGACACTCTCTATCACTCTCTGACACTCTCAGACACTCTCTGACACTCACTATCACTCTCAGACATTCACTATCACCCTCTGACACTCTCTGACACTCTCTGACACTCACTGTCACTCTCTAGAACTCTCTGACACTCTCTGACTCTCTCTGACACTCTCTGACACTCTCTGACACTCTCAGACACTCTCTGACACTCACTATCACTCTCTGACACTCTCTGACACTCTCTGACACTCTCAGACACTCTCTATCACTCCCTGACACTCTCTGACACTCTCAGACACTCTCGGGCACTCACTATCACTCTATGACACTCTCTATCACTGTCTGACACTCTTTGACACTTTCTATCACTCTCTGACTCTCTCTGACACTCTCTATCACTCTCTATCATTCTCTATCACTCTCTATCACTCTCTGACAATCTCAGACACTCTCTGACACTCTCAGACACTCACTATCACTCTCTGACACTCACTATCACTCTCTGACATTCTCTGACACTCTCTATCACACTCTATTACTCTCTGACACTCTCTGACACTCTCAGACACGCACTATCACTCTCTGGCACTCACTATCACTGTCTGACACTCTTTGACACTTTCTATCATTATCTGACACTCTCTGACACTCTCAGACATTCACTATCACCCTCTGACACTCTCTGACACTCTCTGACACTCACTGTCACTCTCTAGAACTCTCTGACACTCTCTGACTCTCTCTGACACTCTCTGACACTCTCAGACACTCTCAGACACTCACTATCACTCTCTGAAACACACCATCACTCTCTGACACTCTCTGACACACTCGATCACTCTCTGACACTCTCTATCACTCTCTATCACTCTCTGACACTCTCTGACACTCTCTGACACTCTCAGACACTCTCTGACACTCACTATCACTCTCTGACACTCTCTGACACTTACTATCACTTTCTGACACTATCTGACACTCTCTATCACTCTGTGACACTCTCTGACACTCTCAGACACCCACTATCACTCTCTGACACTCTCTGCCACTATATGACACTCTCTGACACTCACTATCACTCTCTGACAATCTCAGACACTTACTATCACTCTGTGACACTATCTGACACTCTCTATCACACTGTGACACTCTCTGAAACTCAATATGACTCTCTGACACTCTCTGACACTCTCTGTCACTCTCTGACACTCTCTGACACTCACTATCACTCTCTGACACTCTCTGACACTCTCTGACACTCTCAAACACTCTCTATCACTCCCTGACATTCTCTGACACTCTCAGACACTCTCGGGCACTCACTATCACTCTATGACACTCTCTATCACTGTCTGACACTCTTTGACACTTTCTATCACTCTCTGACTCTCTCTGACACTCTCTATCACTCTCTATCATTCTCTATCACTCTCTATCACTCTCTGACAATCTCAGACACTCTCTGACACTCACAGACACTCACTATCACTCTCTGACACTCACTATCACTCTCTGACATTCTCTGACACTCTCTATCACACTCTATTACTCTCTGACACTCTCTGACACTCTCTGACACTCTCAGACACGCACTATCACTCTCTGGCACTCACTATCACTGTCTGACACTCTTTGACACTTTCTATCATTATCTGACACTCTCTGACACTCTCAGACACTCACAATCACTCTCTGACACTCTCTATCACTCTCTGACACTCTCTGACACTCTCTATCACTCTCTGACACTCACTGACACTCTCTGACAATCTCAGACACTCTCTGACACACTCAGACACTCACCATCACTCTCTGACACTCTCTTTCTCTCTCTGACACTCTCTGACACTCTCAATCACTCTCAATCACTCTCTATCACTCTCTGTCACTCTCTATCACTCTCTGACACTCTCTGACACTCTTTGACACTCTCAGACACTCACTGTCACTCTCTGACACTCTCTGACACTCTCTATCACTCTCTATCACTCTCTGACACTCACTGGCACTCTGACAATCGCAGACACTCTCTAACACACTCAGACACACATTATCACTCTCTGAGACTCTCTATCTCTTTCTGACACTCTCTGACACTCTCAATCACTCTCAATCACTCTCTATCACTCTCTCACACTCTCTGATACTCTTTGACACTCTCAGACACTCACTATCACTCTCTGACATTCTCTATAACTCTCTGACACTCTTTGACACTTTCTATCACTCTCTGACACTCTCTCACACTCTCTGACAATCTCAGACACTCTCTGACACTCTCTGACACTCTCTATCACTCTCTGACACTCTCTGACACTCTCTATCACTCACTATCACTCTCTGACTTTCTCTGACACTCTCTATCACTCTCTGACACTCTCTGACACTCTCTGACACTCTCTATCACTCTCTGACTCTCTCTGACACTCTCTATCACTCACGATCACTCTCCATCACTCACAATCAATCTCCGAAAATTTCTGACACTCTCTGACACTCTCTATCACTCTCTGACACTCTCGGACACTCTTTGACACTCTCTATCACTCTCTGACTCTCTCTGACACTCTCAGACACTCTCAGACACTCTCTGATAGTCTCTGACAGTCACTACCACTCTCTGACACTCTCTGACACTCACTATCACTCTCTGACACTCTCTGACATCTCTGACACTCCCTATCACTCTCTGACACTCTATCACCCTCTATCACCCTCTGACACTCACTGACACTCTCTGACAATCTCAGACACTCTCTGACACACTCAGACACTCACCATCACTCTGTGACACTCTCTATCTCTCTCTGACACTCTCTGACACTCTCAATCACTCTCAATCACTCTCTATCACTCTCTATCACTCTCTATCACTCTCTGACACTCTCTGACACTCTTTGACACTCTCAGACACTCACTGTCTCTCTCTGACACTTTCTGACACTCTCTATCACTCTCTATCACTCTCTATTACTCTCTGACACTCACTGACACTCTGACAATCGCAGACACTCTCTGACACACTCAGACACTCATTATCACTCTCTGACACTCTCAATCACTCTCAATCACTCTCAATCACTCTCAATCACTCTCTATCACTCTCTGTCACTCTCTGATACTCTTTGACACTCTCAGACACTCACTATCACTCTGTGACATTCTCTATAACTCTCTGACACTCTTTGACACTTTCTATCACTCTATGACACTCTCTGACAATCTCAGACACTCTCTGACACTCTCTTACACTCTCTTTCACTCTCTGACACTCTCTGACACTCTCTATCACTCACTATCACTCTCTGACTTTCTCTGACACTCACTGTCACTCTCTGATATTCTCTGATACTCTCTGACACTCTCTGGCACTCACTAACACTCCCTGACACTCTCAGACACTCACTATCACTCTCTGACACTCTCCGACACTCTCTGACACTCTCAGAGACTCACTGTCACTCTCTGATACTCTCTGACACTCACTATCACTCTCTGACACTCTCTGTCACTCTCTGAGACTCTATGACACTCTCTGACACACTCTGACACTCACTATCACTCTCTGACACTCTCAGAAACTCACTATCACTCTCTGACACTCTCTGACACTCAATATCACTCTCTATCACTCTCAGACACTCTCAGACACTCTCAGACACTCACTATCACTCTCTGACACTCTCTGACACTCTCTATCACTCTGTGACACTCTCTGACACTCTCTATCACTCACTATCACTCTCTGACTTTCTCTGACACTCACTATCACTTTCTGATACTCTCTGATACTCTCTGACACTCTCTGACACTCACTAACACTCCCTGACACTCTCAGACACTCACTATCACACTCTGACACTCTCTGACACTCTCAGAGACTCACTGTCACTCTCTGATACTCTCTGACACTCACTATCACTCTCTGACACTCTCTGTCACACTCTGACACTCACTATCACTCTCTGACACTCTCAGAAACTCACTATCACTCTCTGACACTCTCTGACACTCAATATCACTCTCTATCACTCTCTATCACTCTCAGACACTCTCAGACACTCTCAGACACTCACTATCACTCTCTGACACTCTCTGACACTCTCTGATACTCACTATCACACTCTGACACTCTCTGACACTCACTATCTCTCACTGACACTCTCTGAAACTCTCTGACACTCTCAGACACTCACTAACACTCTCTGACACTCTCTGACACTCACTATCACTCACTGACACTCTCTGACACTCTCTATCACGCTCTATCACTCTCTGACACTCTCTGACACTCTCCGTCACTCTCCGACACTCTCTGACACTCTCTGACACTCTCTATCACTCTCTGACCCTCTCTGACCCTCTCTGACACTCTCTGACACTATCTTTCACTCTCTGACACTCTCTGACACTATCTGACACTCTCAGACACTCTCAGACACTCACTTTCATTCTCTGACACTCTCTGAAACTCACTATCACTCTCTGACACTCTCTGACACTCTGTATAACTCTCTGACACTCTCTGACACTCTCTGATTCTCTCTGACACTCACTATCACTCTCTGACACTCTCTATCACTCTCTGAGACTCGATGACACTCTGACACACTCTGACACTCACTATCACTCTCTGACACTCTCAGAAACTCACTATCACTCTCTGACACTCTCTGACACTCAATATCACTCTCTATCACTCTCTATCACTCTCAGACAGTCTCAGACACTCTCAGCCACTCACTATCACTCTCTGATACTCTCTGACACTCTCTGATACTCACTATCACTCTCTGACACTCTCTGACACTCACTATCACTCACTGACACTCTCTGACACTCTCTGACACTCTCTATCACGCTCTATCACTCTCTGACACTCTCTGACACTCTCCGACACTCTCCGTCACTCTCTGACACTCTCTGACACTCTCTATCACTAACGATCACTCTCTGACCCTCTCTGACCCTCTCTGACACTCTCTGACACTATCTTTCACTCTCTGACACTCTCTGACACTATCTGACACTCTCAGACACTCTCAGACACTCACTTTCATTCTCTGACACTCTCTGAAACTCACTATCACTCTCTGACACTCTCTGACACTCTGTATAACTCTCTGACACTCTCTGACACTCTCTGATACTCTCTGACACTCACTATCATTCTCTGACACTCTCTATCACTCTCTGAGACTCTATGACACTCTCTGACACACTCTGACACTCACTATCACTCTCTGACACTCTCAGAAACTCACTATCACTCTCTGACACTCTCTGACACTCAATATCACTCTCTATCACTCTCAGACACTCTCAGACACTCTCAGCCACTCACTATCACTCTCTGACACTCTCTGACACTCTCTGATACTCACTATCACTCTCTGACACTCTCTGACACTCACTATCACTCACTAACACTCTCTGACACTCTCTGACACTCACTATCACTCACTGACACTCTCTGACACTCTCTGACACTCTCTATCACGCTCTATCACTCTCTGACACTCTCTGACACTCTCCGACACTCTCCGACACTCTCTGACACTCTCTGACACTCTCTATCACTAACGATCACTCTCTGACCCTCTCTGACCCTCTCTGACACTCTCTGACACTATCTTTCACTCTCTGACACTCTCTGACACTATCTGACAATCTCAGACACTCACTTTCATTCTCTGACACTCTCTGAAACTCACTATCACTCTCTGACACTCTCTGACACTCTGTATAACTCTCTGACACTCTCTATCACTCTCTGACACTCTCAGACACTCTCTGACACTCAGTATCACTCTCAGACATTCACTATCACCCTCTGACACTCTCTGACACTCTCTGCCACTCACTGTCACTCTCTAGAACTCTCTGACACTCTCTGAATCTCTCTGACACTCTCTGACACTCTCTGACACTCTCTGACACACTCGATCACTCTCTGACACTCTCTATCACTCTCTATCACTCTCTGACACTCTCTGACACTCTCTGACACTCTCAGACACTCTCAGACACTCACTTTCACTCTCTGACACTCTCTGACACTTACTATCACTTTCTGACACTATCTGACACTCTCTATCACTCTGTGACACTGTCTGACACTCTCAGACACCCACTATCACTCTCTGACACTCTCTGCCACTCTATGACACTCTCTGACACTCACTATCACTCTCTGACAATCTCAGACACTTACTATCACTCTGTGACACTATCTGACACTCTCTATCACTCTGTGACACTCTCTGAAACTCAATATGACTCTCTGACACTCTCTGACACTCTCTGTCACTCTCTGACACTCTCTGACACTCACTATCACTCTCTGACACTCTCTGACACTCTCTGACACTCTCAGACACTCTCTATCACTCTCTGACACTATCTGCCACTCTCAGACACTCTCAGACACTCACTTTCATTCTCTGACACTCTCTGAAACTCACTATCACTCTCTGACACTCTCTGACACTCTGTATAACTCTCTGACACTCTCTGACACTCTCTGATACTCTCTGACACTCACTATCACTCTCTGACACTCTCTATCACTCTCTGAGACTCTATGACACTCTGACACACTCTGACACTCACTATCACTCTCTGACACTCTCAGAAACTCACTATCACTCTCTGACACTCTCTGACACTCAATATCACTCTCTATCACTCTCTATCACTCTCAGACACTCTCAGACACTCTCAGCCACTCACTATCACTCTCTGATACTCTCTGACACTCTCTGATACTCACTATCACTCTCTGACACTCTCTGACACTCACTATCACTCACTGACACTCTCTGACACTCTCTGACACTCTCTATCACGCTCTATCACTCTCTGACACTCTCTGACACTCTCCGACACTCTCCGACACTCTCTGACACTCTCTGACACTCTCTATCACTAACGATCACTCTCTGACCCTCTCTGACCCTCTCTGACCCTCTCTGACACTCTCTGACACTATCTTTCACTCTCTGACACTCTCTGACACTATCTGACACTCTCAGACACTCTCAGACACTCATTTTCATTCTCTGACACTCTCTGAAACTCACTATCACTCTCTGACACTCTCTGACACTCAATATCACTCTCTATCACTCTCTATCACTCTCAGACACTCTCAGACACTCTCCGCCACTCACTATCACTCTCTGACACTCTCTGATACTCACTATCACTCTCTGACACTCTCTGACACTCACTATCACTCACTAACACTCTCTGACACTCTCTGACACTCACTATCACTCACTGACACTCTCTGACACTCTCTATCACGCTCTATCACTCTCTGATACTCTCTGACACTCTCCGACACTCTCCGACACTCTCTGACACTCTCTGACACTCTCTATCACTAACGATCACTCTCTGACCCTCTCTGACCCTCTCTGACACTCTCTGACACTATCTTTCACTCTCTGACACTCTCTGACACTATCTGACAATCTCAGACACTCTCAGACACTCACTTTCATTCTCTGACACTCTCTGAAACTCACTATCACTCTCTGACACTCTCTGACACTCTGTATAACTCTCTGACACTCACTATCACTCTCTGACACTCTCAGACACTCTCTGACACTCACTATCACTCTCAGACATTCACTATCACCCTCTGACACTCTCTGACACTCTCTGACACTCACTGTCACTCTCTAGAACTCTCTGACACTCTCTGACTCTCTCTGACACTCTCTGACACTCTCTGACACTCTCAGACACTCTCTGACACTCACTATCACTCTCTGACACTCTCTGACACTCTCTGACACTCTCAGACACTCTCTATCACTCCCTGACACTCTCTGACACTCTCAGACACTCTCGGGCACTCACTATCACTCTATGACACTCTCTATCACTGTCTGACACTCTTTGACACTTTCTATCACTCTCTGACTCTCTCTGACACTCTCTATCACTCTCTATCATTCTCTATCACTCTCTATCACTCTCTGACAATCTCAGACACTCTCTGACACTCTCAGACACTCACTATCACTCTCTGACACTCACTATCACTCTCTGACATTCTCTGACACTCTCTATCACACTCTATTACTCTCTGACACTCTCTGACACTCTCAGACACGCACTATCACTCTCTGGCACTCACTATCACTGTCTGACACTCTTTGACACTTTCTATCATTATCTGACACTCTCTGACACTCTCAGACATTCACTATCACCCTCTGACACTCTCTGACACTCTCTGACACTCACTGTCACTCTCTAGAACTCTCTGACACTCTCTGACTCTCTTTGACACTCTCTGACACTCTCAGACACTCTCAGACACTCACTATCACTCTCTGAAACACACCATCACTCTCTGACACTCTCTGACACACTCGATCACTCTCTGACACTCTCTATCACTCTCTATCACTCTCTGACACTCTCTGACACTCTCTGACACTCTCAGACACTCTCTGACACTCACTATCACTCTCTGACACTCTCTGACACTTACTATCACTTTCTGACACTATCTGACACTCTCTATCACTCTGTGACACTCTCTGACACTCTCAGACACCCACTATCACTCTCTGACACTCTCTGCCACTATATGACACTCTCTGACACTCACTATCACTCTCTGACAATCTCAGACACTTACTATCACTCTGTGACACTATCTGACACTCTCTATCACACTGTGACACTCTCTGAAACTCAATATGACTCTCTGACACTCTCTGACACTCTCTGTCACTCTCTGACACTCTCTGACACTCACTATCACTCTCTGACACTCTCTGACACTCTCTGACACTCTCAGACACTCTCTATCACTCCCTGACATTCTCTGACACTCTCAGACACTCTCGGGCACTCACTATCACTCTATGACACTCTCTATCACTGTCTGACACTCTTTGACACTTTCTATCACTCTCTGACTCTCTCTGACACTCTCTATCACTCTCTATCATTCTCTATCACTCTCTATCACTCTCTGACAATCTCAGACACTCTCTGACACTCACAGACACTCACTATCACTCTCTGACACTCACTATCACTCTCTGACATTCTCTGACACTCTCTATCACACTCTATTACTCTCTGACACTCTCTGACACTCTCTGACACTCTCAGACACGCACTATCACTCTCTGGCACTCACTATCACTGTCTGACACTCTTTGACACTTTCTATCATTATCTGACACTCTCTGACACTCTCAGACACTCACAATCACTCTCTGACACTCTCTATCACTCTCTGACACTCTCTGACACTCTCTATCACTCTCTGACACTCACTGACACTCTCTGACAATCTCAGACACTCTCTGACACACTCAGACACTCACCATCACTCTCTGACACTCTCTTTCTCTCTCTGACACTCTCTGACACTCTCAATCACTCTCAATCACTCTCTATCACTCTCTGTCACTCTCTATCACTCTCTGACACTCTCTGACACTCTTTGACACTCTCAGACACTCACTGTCACTCTCTGACACTCTCTGACACTCTCTATCACTCTCTATCACTCTCTGACACTCACTGGCACTCTGACAATCGCAGACACTCTCTAACACACTCAGACACACATTATCACTCTCTGAGACTCTCTATCTCTTTCTGACACTCTCTGACACTCTCAATCACTCTCAATCACTCTCTATCACTCTCTCACACTCTCTGATACTCTTTGACACTCTCAGACACTCACTATCACTCTCTGACATTCTCTATAACTCTCTGACACTCTTTGACACTTTCTATCACTCTCTGACACTCTCTCACACTCTCTGACAATCTCAGACACTCTCTGACACTCTCTGACACTCTCTATCACTCTCTGACACTCTCTGACACTCTCTATCACTCACTATCACTCTCTGACTTTCTCTGACACTCTCTATCACTCTCTGACACTCTCTGACACTCTCTGACACTCTCTATCACTCTCTGACTCTCTCTGACACTCTCTATCACTCACGATCACTCTCCATCACTCACAATCAATCTCCGAAAATTTCTGACACTCTCTGACACTCTCTATCACTCTCTGACACTCTCGGACACTCTTTGACACTCTCTATCACTCTCTGACTCTCTCTGACACTCTCAGACACTCTCAGACACTCTCTGATAGTCTCTGACAGTCACTACCACTCTCTGACACTCTCTGACACTCACTATCACTCTCTGACACTCTCTGACATCTCTGACACTCCCTATCACTCTCTGACACTCTATCACCCTCTATCACCCTCTGACACTCACTGACACTCTCTGACAATCTCAGACACTCTCTGACACACTCAGACACTCACCATCACTCTGTGACACTCTCTATCTCTCTCTGACACTCTCTGACACTCTCAATCACTCTCAATCACTCTCTATCACTCTCTATCACTCTCTATCACTCTCTGACACTCTCTGACACTCTTTGACACTCTCAGACACTCACTGTCTCTCTCTGACACTTTCTGACACTCTCTATCACTCTCTATCACTCTCTATTACTCTCTGACACTCACTGACACTCTGACAATCGCAGACACTCTCTGACACACTCAGACACTCATTATCACTCTCTGACACTCTCAATCACTCTCAATCACTCTCAATCACTCTCAATCACTCTCTATCACTCTCTGTCACTCTCTGATACTCTTTGACACTCTCAGACACTCACTATCACTCTGTGACATTCTCTATAACTCTCTGACACTCTTTGACACTTTCTATCACTCTATGACACTCTCTGACAATCTCAGACACTCTCTGACACTCTCTTACACTCTCTTTCACTCTCTGACACTCTCTGACACTCTCTATCACTCACTATCACTCTCTGACTTTCTCTGACACTCACTGTCACTCTCTGATATTCTCTGATACTCTCTGACACTCTCTGGCACTCACTAACACTCCCTGACACTCTCAGACACTCACTATCACTCTCTGACACTCTCCGACACTCTCTGACACTCTCAGAGACTCACTGTCACTCTCTGATACTCTCTGACACTCACTATCACTCTCTGACACTCTCTGTCACTCTCTGAGACTCTATGACACTCTCTGACACACTCTGACACTCACTATCACTCTCTGACACTCTCAGAAACTCACTATCACTCTCTGACACTCTCTGACACTCAATATCACTCTCTATCACTCTCAGACACTCTCAGACACTCTCAGACACTCACTATCACTCTCTGACACTCTCTGACACTCTCTGATACTCACTATCACTCTCTGACACTCTCTGACACTCTCTGACACTCTTTGACACTTTCTGTCACTCTCTGCCTCACTCTGACACTCTCTATCACTCTCTATCATTCTCTATCATTCTCTATCACTCTCTATCACTCTCTGACAATCTCAGACACTCTCTGACACTCTCAGACACTCACTATCACACTCTGACACTCACTATCACTCTCTGACACTCTCTGACACTCTCAGACACGCACTATCACTCTCTGGCACTCACTATCACTGTCTGACACTCTTTGACACTTTCTATCATTATCTGACACTCTCTGACACTCTCAGACACTCACAATCACTCTCTGACACTCTCTATCACTCTCTGACACTCTCTGACACTCTCTATCACTCTCTGACACTCACTGACACTCTCTGACAATCTCAGACACTCTCTGACACACTCAGACACTCACCATCACTCTCTGACACTCTCTTTCTCTCTCTGACACTCTCTGACACTCTCAATCACTCTCAATCACTCTCTATCACTCTCTATCACTCTCTATCACTCTCTGACACTCTCTGACACTCTTTGACACTCTCAGACACTCACTGTCACTCTCTGACACTCTCTGACACTCTCTATCACTCTCTATCACTCTCTGACACTCACTGGCACTCTGACAATCGCAGACACTCTCTAACACACTCAGACACTCATTATCACTCTCTGAGACTCTCTATCTCTTTCTGACACTCTCTGACACTCTCAATCACTCTCAATCACTCTCTATCACTCTCTCACACTCTCTGATACTCTTTGACACTCTCAGACACTCACTATCACTCTCTGACATTCTCTATAACTCTCTGACACTCTTTGACACTTTCTATCACTCTCTGACACCTCTCACACTCTCTGACAATCTCAGACACTCTCTGACACTCTCTGACACTCTCTATCACTCTCTGACACTCTCTGACACTCTCTATCACTCACTATCACTCTCTGACTTTCTCTGACACTCTCTATCACTCACGATCACTCTCCATCACTCACAATCAATCTCCGAAAATTTCTGACACTCTCTGACACTCTCTATCACTCTCTGACACTCTCGGACACTCTTTGACACTCTCTATCACTCTCTGACTCTCTCTGACACTCTCAGACACTCTCAGACACTCTCTGATAGTCTCTGACAGTCACTACCACTCTCTGACACTCTCTGACACTCACTATCACTCTCTGACACTCTCTGACATCTCTGACACTCCCTATCACTCTCTGACACTCTATCACCCTCTATCACCCTCTGACACTCACTGACACTCTCTGACAATCTCAGACACTCTCTGACACACTCAGACACTCACCATCACTCTGTGACACTCTCTATCTCTCTCTGACACTCTCTGACACTCTCAATCACTCTCAATCACTCTCTATCACTCTCTATCACTCTCTATCACTCTCTGACACTCTCTGACACTCTTTGACACTCTCAGACACTCACTGTCTCTCTCTGACACTTTCTGACACTCTCTATCACTCTCTATCACTCTCTATTACTCTCTGACACTCACTGACACTCTGACAATCGCAGACACTCTCTGACACACTCAGACACTCATTATCACTCTCTGACACTCTCAATCACTCTCAATCACTCTCAATCACTCTCAATCACTCTCTATCACTCTCTGTCACTCTCTGATACTCTTTGACACTCTCAGACACTCACTATCACTCTGTGACATTCTCTATAACTCTCTGACACTCTTTGACACTTTCTATCACTCTATGACACTCTCTGACAATCTCAGACACTCTCTGACACTCTCTTACACTCTCTTTCACTCTCTGACACTCTCTGACACTCTCTATCACTCACTATCACTCTCTGACTTTCTCTGACACTCACTGTCACTCTCTGATATTCTCTGATACTCTCTGACACTCTTTGGCACTCACTAACTCTCCCTGACACTCTCAGACACTCACTATCACTCTCTGACACTCTCCGACACTCTCTGACACTCTCAGAGACTCACTGTCACTCTCTGATACTCTCTGACACTCACTATCACTCTCTGACACTCTCTGTCACTCTCTGAGACTCTATGACACTCTCTGACACACTCTGACACTCACTATCACTCTCTGACACTCTCAGAAACTCACTATCACTCTCTGACACTCTCTGACACTCAATATCACTCTCTATCACTCTCAGACACTCTCAGACACTCACTATCACTCTCTGACACTCTCTGACACTCTCTGATACTCAATATCACTCTCTGACACTCTCTGACACTCTCTGACACTCTTTGACACTTTCTGTCACTCTCTGCCTCACTCTGACACTCTCTATCACTCTCTATCATTCTCTATCATTCTCTATCACTCTCTATCACTCTCTGACAATCTCAGACACTCTCTGACACTCTCAGACACTCACTATCACTCTCTGACACTCACTATCACTCTCTGACATTCTCTGACACTCTCTATCACTCTCTGACACTCTCGGACACTCTCTGACACTCTCTATCACTCTCTATCACTCTCTGACACTCTGACACTCTCTATCACTCTCTGAAACTCTCTGACACTCTCTATCACTCTCTGACAATCTCTGACACTCTCTGACACTCTCTATCACTCTCTGACACTCTCTGACACTCTCCATCACTCACGATCACTCTCCATCACTCACAATCAATCTCCGAAAATTGCTGACACTCTCTGACACTCTCTATCACTCTCTGAGACTCTCTGACACTCTTTGACACTCTCTATCACTCTCTGACTCTCTCTGACACTCTCAGACACTCTCAGACACTCTCTGATAGTCTCTGACAGTCACTAACACTCTCTGACACTCTCTGACACTCTCTGACACTCCCTATCACTCTCTGACACTCTATCACCCTCTGTCACCCTCTATCACCCTCTATCACTCTCTGACACACTCTGACACTCTCTGACACTTTCAGACACTCTCAGACACTCTCTGACACTCACTATCACTCTCTGACACTCTCTGACACTCTCTGACACTCCCTATCACTCTCTGACACTCTCTATCACCCTCTATCACTCTGTGACACTCTCTGACACTCTCTGACACTCTCAGACACTCACTATCACTCTCTGACACTCTCTGACACTTTCAGACACTCTCAGACACTCACTATCACTCTCTGACACTCTCTGCCACTCTATGACACTCTCTGACACTCACTATCACTCTCTGACACTCTCTGACACTTTCAGACACTCTCAGACACTCTCTGACACTCACTATCACTCTCTGACACTCTCTGACACTCTCTGACACTCCCTATCACTCTCTGACACTCTCTGTCACCCTCTATCTCTCTCTGACACTCTCTGACACTCTCTGACACTCTATGACACTCTCAGACACTCACTATCACTCTCTGACACTCTCTGACACTTACTATCACTTTCTGACACTATCTGACATTCTCTATCACTCTGTGACACTCTCTGACACTCTCAGACACCCACTATCACTCTCTGACACTCTCTGCCACGCTATGACACTCTCTGACACTCACTATCACTCTCTGACAATCGCAGACACTTACTATCACTCTCTGACACTATCTGACACTCTCTATCACTCTGTGACACTCTCTGAAACTCACTATGACTCTCTGACACTCTCTGACACTCTCTGTCACTCTCTGAAACTCTCTGACACTCACTATCACTCTCTGACACTCTCTGACACTCTCAGACACTCTCTATCACTCCCTGACACTCTCTGACACTCTCAGACACTCTCGGGCACACACTATCACTCTATGACACTCTCTGTCACTGTCTGACACTCTTTGACACTTTCTATCACTCTCTGACTCTCTCTGACACTCTCTATCACTCTCTATCATTCTCTATCACTCTCTGACAATCTCAGACACTCTCTGACACTCTCAGACACTCACTATCACTCTCTGACACTCACTATCACTCTCTGACATTCTCTGACACTCTCTATCACACTCTATTACTCTCTGACACTCTCTGACACTCTCTGACACTCTCGGACACGCACTACCACTCTCTGACACTCACTATCACTGTCTGACACACTTTGACACTTTCTATCAATATCTGACACTCTCTGACACTCTCAGACACTCACAATCACTCTCTGACACTCTCTATCAGTCTCTGACACTCTCTGACACTCTCTATCACTCTCTGACACTCACTGACACTCTCTGACAATCTCAGACACTCTATGACACACTCAGACACTCACCATCACTCTCTGACACTCTCAATCTCTCTCAATCACTCTCTATCACTCTCTATCACTCTCTATCACTCTCTGACACTCTCTGACACTCTTTGACACTCTCAGACACTCACTGTCACTCTCTGACACTCTCTGACACTCTCTATCACTCTCTATCACTCTCTATCACTCTCTGACACTCACTGACACTCTGACAATCGCAGACACTCTCTGACACACTCAAACACTCATTATCACTCTCTGAGACTCTCTATCTCTCTGACACTCTCTGACACTCTCTGACACTCTCAATCACTCTCAATCACTCTCTATCACTCTCTGTCACTCTCTGATACTCTTTGACACTCTCAGACACTCACTATCAATCTCTGACATTCTCTATAACTCTCTGACACTCTTTGACACTTTCTATCACTCTCTGACACTCTCTGACACTCTCTGACAATCTCAGACACTCTCTGACACTCTCTGACACTCTCTATCACTCTCTGACACTCTCTGACACTCTCTATCACTCACTATCACTCTCTGACTTTCTCTGACACTCACTATCACTCTCTGATACTCTCTAATACTCTCTGACACTCTCTGACACTCACTAACACTCCCTGACACTCTCAGACACTCACTATCACTCTCTGACACTCTCTGACACTCTCTGACACTCTCAGAGACTCACTGTCACTCTCTGATACTCTCTGACACTCACTTTCACTCTCTGACACTCTCTATCACTCTCTGAGACTCTATGACACTCTCTGACACACTCTGACACTCACTATCACTCTCTGACACTCTCAGAAACTCACTATCACTCTCTGACACTCTCTGACACTCAATATCACTCTCTATCACTCTCAGACACTCTCAGACACTCACTATCACTCTCTGACACTCTCTGACACTCTCTGACACTCTCTGATACTCACTATCACTCTCTGACACTCTCTGACACTGTCTGACACTCTTTGCCACTTTCTATCACTCTCTGACTCTCTCTGACACTCTCTATCACTCTCTATCACTCCCTATCATTCTCTATCACTCTCTATCACTCTCTGACAATCTCAGACACTCTCTGACACTCTCAGACACTCACTATCACTCTCTGACACTCACTATCACTCTCTGACATTCTCTGACACTCTCTATCACTCTCTGACACTCTCGGACACTCTCTGACACTCTCTATCACTCTCTATCACTCTCTGACAATCTGACATTCTCTATCACTCTCTGACACTCTCTGACACTCTCAAACACTCATTATCACTCTCTGAGACTCTCTTTCTCTCTGACACTCTCTGACACTCTCTGACACTCTCAATCACTCTCAATCACTCTCTATCACTCTCTGTCACTCTCTGATACTCTTTGACACTCTCAGACACTCACTATCAATCTCTGACATTCTCTATAACTCTCTGACACTCTTTGACACTTTCTATCACTCTCTGACACTCTCTGACACTCTCTGACAATCTCAGACACTCTCTGACACTCTCTGACACTCTCTATCACACTCTGACACTCTCTGACACTCTCTATCACTCACTATCACACTCTGACATTCTCTGACACTCACTATCACTCTCTGATACTCTCTAATACTCTCTGACACTCTCTGACACTCACTAACACTCCCTGACACTCTCAGACACTCACTATCACTCTCTGACACTCTCTGACACTCTCTGACACTCTCAGAGACTCACTGTCACTCTCTGATACTCTCTGACACTCACTTTCAATCTCTGACACTCTCTATCACTCTCTGAGACTCTATGAAACTCTCTGACACACTCTGACACTCACTATCACTCTCTGACACTCTCAGAAACTCACTATCACTCTCTGACACTCTCTGACACTCAATATCACTCTCTATCACTCTCAGACACTCTCAGACACTCACTATCACTCTCTGACACTCTCTGACACTCTCTGACACTCTCTGATACTCACTATCACTCTCTGACACTCTCTGACACTGTCTGACACTCTTTGACACTTTCTATCACTCTCTGACTCTCTCTGACACTCTCTATCACTCTCTATCACTCCCTATCATTCTCTATCACTCTCTATCACTCTCTGACAATCTCAGACACTCTCTGACACTCTCAGACACTCACTATCACTCTCTGACACTCACTATCACTCTCTGACATTCTCTGACACTCTCTATCACTCTCTGGCACTCTCGGACACTCTCTGACACTCTCTATCAGTCTCTATCACTCTCTGACACTCTGACATTCTCTATCACTCTCTGACACTCTCTGACACTCTCTATCACTCTCTGACACTCTCTGACACTCTCTATCACTCACGATCACTCTCCATCACTCACAATCAATCTCCGAAAATTTCTGACACTCTCTGACACTCTCTATCACTCTCTATCACTCTCTGACACTCACTGACACTCTGACAATCGCAGACACTCTCTGACACACTCAGACACTCATTATCACTCTCTGAGACTCTCTATCTCTCTCTGACACTCTCTGACACTCTCAATCACTCTCAATCACTCTCTATCACTCTCTGTCACTCTCTGACACTCTTTGACACTCTCAGAAACTCACTATCACTCTCTGACATTCTCTATAACTCTCTGACACTCTTTGACACATTCTATCACTCTCTGACACTCTCTGACACTCTCTGACAATCTCAGACACTCTCTGACACTCTCTGACACTCAATATCACTCTCTATCACTCTCTATCACTCTCTATCACTCTCAGACACTCTCAGACACTCTCAGACACTCACTATCACTCTCTGACACTCTCTGACTCTCTCTGATACTCACAATCACTCTCTGACACTCTCTGACACTGTCTGACACTCTTTGACACTTTCTATCACTCTCTGACTCTCTCTGACACTCTCTATCACTCTCTATCACTCCCTATCATTCTCTATCACTCTCTATCACTCTCTGACAATCTCAGACACTCTCTGACACTCTCAGACACTCACTATCACTCTCTGACACTCACTATCACTCTCTGATACTCTCTAATACTCTCTGACACTCTCTGACACTCACTAACACTCCCTGACACTCTCAGACAATCACTATCACTCTCTGACACTCTCTGACACTCTCTGACACTCTCAGAGACTCACTGTCACTCTGTGATACTCTCTGACACTCACTATCACTCTCTGTCTCTCTCTATCACTCTCTGAGACTCTATGACACTCTCTGACACACTCTGACACTCACTATCACTCTCTGACACTCTCAGAAACTCACTATCACTCTCTGACACTCTCTGACACTCAATATCACTCTCTATCACTCTCAGACACTCTCAGACACTCACTATCACTCTCTGACACTCTCTGACACTCTCTGACACTCTCTGATACTCACTATCACTCTCTGACACTCTCTGACACTGTCTGACACTCTTTGACACTTTCTATCACTCTCTGACTCTCTCTGACACTCTCTATCACTCTCTATCACTCCCTATCATTCTCTATCACTCTCTATCACTCTCTGACAATCTCAGACACTCTCTGACACTCTCAGACACTCACTATCACTCTCTGACACTCACTATCACTCTCTGACATTCTCTGACACTCTCTATCACTCTCTGACACTCTCGGACACTCTCTGACACTCTCTATCACTCTCTATCACTCTCTGACACTCTGACACTCTCTATCACTCTCTGACACTCTCTGACACTCTCTATCACTCTCTGACACTCTCTGACACTCTCTGACACTCTCTATCACTCTCTGACACTCTCTGACACTCTCTATCACTCACGATCACTCTCCATCACTCACAATCAATCTCCGAAAATTTCTGACACTCTCTGACACTCTCTATCACTCTCTATCACTCTCTGACACTCACTGACACTCTGACAATCGCAGACACTCTCTGACACACTCAGACACTCATTATCACTCTCTGAGACTCTCTATCTCTCTCTGACACTCTCTGACACTCTCTGACACTCTCAGAGACTCACTGTCACTCTCTGATACTCTCTGACACTCACTATCACTCTCTGACACTCTCTATCACTCTCTGAGACTCTATGACACTCTCTGACACACTCAGAGACTCACTGTCACTCTCTGATACTCTCTGACACTCACTATCACTCTTTGACACTCACTATCACTCTCTGACACTCTCAGAAACTCACTATCACTCTCTGACACTCTCTGACACTCAATATCACTCTCTATCACTCTCTATCACTCTCAGACACTCTCAGACACTCTCAGACACTCACTATCACTCTCTGACACTCTCTGATACTCTCTGATACTCACTATCACTCTCTGACACCCTCTGACACTCTCTATCACTCTCAGACACTCTCTGACACTCTCTATCACTCTCTGACACTCTCTGACACTCTCTGACACTCTCAGACACTCTCAGACACTCACTATCACTCTCTGACACTCGATCACCCTCTATCACCCTCTATCACTCTCTGACATACTCTGACACTCTCTGACACTCTCTGACACTCCCTATCACTCTCTGACACTCTCTATCTCCCTCTATCGCTCTCTGACACTCTCTGACACTCTCTGACACTCTCAGACACTCTCAGACACTCACTATCACTCTCTGACACTCTCTGACACTTTCAGACACTCTCAGACACTCACTATCACTCTCTGACACTCTCTGCCACTCTGTGACACTCTCTGACACTCACTATCACTCTCTGACACTCTCTGACACTTTCAGACACTCTCAGACACTCTCTGACACTCACTATCACTCTCTGACACTCTCTGACACTCTCTGACACTCCCTATCACTCTCTGACACTCTCTGTCACCCTCTATCACTCTCTGACACTCTCTGACACTCTCTGACACTCTCAGACACTCTCAGACACTCACTATCACTCTCTGACACTCTCTGCCACTCTCTGACACTCTCTGACACTCTTGATCACTCTCTGACACTCTCTGACACTTACTATCACTTTCTGACACTATCTGACACTCTCTATCACTCTGTGACAATCTCTGACACTCTCAGACACCCACTATCACTCTCTGACACTCTCTGCCACTCTATGACACTCTCTAACACTCACTATCACTCTCTGACAATCTCAGACAGTTACTATCACTCTCTGACACTATCTGACACTCTCTATCACTCTGTGACACTCTCTGAAACTCACTATGACTCTCTGAAACTCTCTGACACTCTCTGTCAATCTCTGACACTCTCTGACACTCACTATCACTCTCTGACACTCTCAGACACTCTCGGGCACTCACTATCACTCTATGACACTCTCTGTCACTGTCTGACACTCTTTGACACTTTCTATCGCTCTCTGACTCTCTCTGACACTCTCTATCACTCTCTATCATTCTCTATCACTCTCTATCACTCTCTGACAATCTCAGACACTCTCAGACACTCACTATCACTCTCTGACACTCACTATCACTGTCTGACACTCTCTGACACTCTCTATCATACTCTATTACTCTCTGACACTCTCTGACACTCTCTGACACTCTCGGACACGCACTATCACTCTCGGGAACTCACTATCACTGTCTGACACACTTTGACACTTTCTATCATTATCTGACACTCTCTGTCACTCTCAGACACTCACAATCACTCTCTGACACTCTCTATCACTCTCTGACACTCTCTGACACTCTCTATCTCTCTCTGACACTCTCTGACACTCTCAATCACTCTCAATCACTCTCTATCACTCTCTATCACTCTCTATCACTCTCTGACACTCTCTGACACTCTTTGACACTCTCAGACACTCACTGTCACTCTCTGACACTCTCTGACACTCTCTATCACTCTCTATCACTCTCTATCACTCTCTGACACTCACTGACACTCTGACAATCGCAGACACTCTCTGACACACTCAGACACTCATTATCACACTCTGAGACTCTCTATCTCTCTCTGACACTCTCTGACACTCTCAATCACTCTCAATCACTCTCTATCACTCTCTGTCACTCTCTGATACTCTTTGACACTCTCAGACACTCACTATCACTCTCTCACATTCTCTATAACTCTCTGACACTCTTTGACACTTTCTATCACTCTCTGACACTCTCTGACACTCTCTGACAATCTCAGACACTCTCTGACACTCTCTGACACTCTCTATCACTCTCTGACACTCTCTGACACTCTCTATCACTCACTATCACTCTCTGACTTTCTCTGACACTCACTATCACTCTCTGATACTCTCTGATACTCCCTGACACTCTCTGACACTCACTAACACTCCCTGACACTCTCAGACACTCACTATCACTCTCTGACACTCTCTGACACTCTCTGACACTCTCAGAGACTCACTGTCACTCTCTGATACTCTCTGACACTCACTATCACTCTCTGACACTCTCTATCACTCTCTGAGACTCTATGACACTCTCTGACACACTCTGACACTCACTATCACTCTCTGACACTCTCAGAAACTCACTATCACTCTCTGACACTCTCTGACACTCAATAACACTCTCTATCACTCTCTATCGCTCTCAGACACTCTCAGACACTCTCAGACACTCACTATCACTCTCTGACACTCTCTGACACTCTCTGATACTCACTATCACTCTCTGACACTCTCTGACACTCTCTGACACTCTTTGACACTTTCTATCACTCTCTGACTCTCTCTGACACTCTCTATCACTCTCTATCATTCTCTATCACTCTCTATCACTCTCTGACAATCTCAGACACTCTCTGACACTCTCAGACACTCACTATCACTCTCTGACACTCACTATCACTCTCTGACATTCATTGACACTCTCTATCACTCTCTGACACTCTCGGACACTCTCTGACACTCTCTATCACTCTCTGACACTCTGACACTCTCTATCACTCTCTGACACTCTCTGACACTCTCTATCACTCTCTGACACTCTCTGACACTTTCAGACACTCTCAGACACTCACAATCGCTCTCTGACACTCTCTGCCACTCTATGACACTCTCTGACACTCTATGACACTCTCTGACACTCTCTGACACTTTCAGACACTCTCAGACACTCTCTGACACTCACTATCACTCTCTGACACTCTCTGACACTCTCTGACACTCCCTATCACTCTCTGACACTCTCTGTCACCCTCAATCACTCTCTGACACTCTCTGACACTCTCTATCACTCTCTATCATTCTCTATCACTCTCTATCACTCTCTGACAATCTCAGACACTCTCAGACACTCACTATCACTCTCTGACACTCACTATCACTGTCTGACACTCTCTGACACTCTCTATCATACTCTATTACTCTCTGACACTCTCTGACACTCTCTGACACTCTCGGACACGCACTATCACTCTCGGGCACTCACTATCACTGTCTGACACACTTTGACACTTTCTATCATTATCTGACACTCTCTGTCACTCTCAGACACTCACAATCACTCTCTGACACTCTCTATCACTCTCTGACACTCTCTGACACTCTCTATCTCTCTCTGACACTCTCTGACACTCTCAATCACTCTCAATCACTCTCTATCACTCTCTATCACTCTCTGACACTCTCTGACACTCTTTGACACTCTCAGACACTCACTGTCACTCTCTGACACTCTCTGACACTCTCTATCACTCTCTATCACTCTCTATCACTCTCTGACACTCACTGACACTCTGACAATCGCAGACACTCTCTGACACACTCAGACACTCATTATCACTCTCTGAGACTCTCTATCTCTCTCTGACACTCTCTGACACTCTCAATCACTCTCAATCACTCTCTATCACTCTCTGTCACTCTCTGATACTCTTTGACACTCTCAGACACTCACTATCACTCTCTCACATTCTCTATAACTCTCTGACACTCTTTGACACTTTCTATCACTCTCTGACACTCTCTGACACTCTCTGACAATCTCAGACACTCTCTGACACTCTCTGACACTCTCTATCACTCTCTGACACTCTCTGACACTCTCTATCACTCACTATCACTCTCTGACTTTCTCTGACACTCACTATCACTCTCTGATACTCTCTGATACTCCCTGACACTCTCTGACACTCACTAACACTCCCTGACACTCTCAGACACTCACTATCACTCTCTGACACTCTCTGACACTCTCTGACACTCTCAGAGACTCACTGTCACTCTCTGATACTCTCTGACACTCACAATCACTCTCTGACACTCTCTATCACTCTCTGAGACTCTATGACACTCTCTGACACACTCTGACACTCACTATCACTCTCTGACACTCTCAGAAACTCACTATCACTCTCTGACACTCTCTGACACTCAATACCACTCTCTATCACTCTCTATCGCTCTCAGACACTCTCAGACACTCTCAGACACTCACTATCACTCTCTGACACTCTCTGACACTCTCTGATACTCACTATCACTCTCTGACACTCTCTGACACTCTCTGACACTCTTTGACACTTTCTATCACTCTCTGACTCTCTCTGACACTCTCTATCACTCTCTATCATTCTCTATCACTCTCTATCACTCTCTGACAATCTCAGACACTCTCTGACACTCTCAGACACTCACTATCACTCTCTGACACTCACTATCACTCTCTGACATTCTCTGACACTCTCTATCACTCTCTGACACTCTCGGACACTCTCTGACACTCTCTATCACTCTCTATCACTCTCTGACACTCTGACACTCTCTATCACTCTCTGACACTCTCTGACACTCTCTATCACTCTCTGACACTCTCTGACACTTTCAGACACTCTCAGTCACTCACTATCACTCTCTGACACTCTCTGCCACTCTATGACACTCTCTGACACTCTATGACACTCTCTGACACTCTCTGACACTTTCAGACACTCTCAGACACTCACTATCACTCTCTGACACTCTCTGCCCCTCTCTGACACTCTTTGACACTCTTGATCACTCTCTGACACTCTCTGACACTTACTATCACTTTCTGACACTATCTGACACTCTCTATCACTCTGTGACACTCTCCGACACTCTCAGACACCCACTATCACTCTCTGACACTCTCTGCCACTCTATGACACTCTCTGACACTCACTATCACTCTCTGACAATCTCAGACACTTACTATCACTCTCTGACACTATCTGACACTCTCTATCACTCTGTGACACTCTCTGAAACTCACTATGACTCTCTGACACTCTCTGACACTCTCTGTCACTCTCTGACACTCTCTGACACTCTCTATCACTCCCTGACAATCTCTGACACTCTCAGACACTCTCGGGCACTCACTATCACTCTATGACACTCTCTGACACACTCTGACACTCACTATCACTCTCTGACACTCTCAGAAACTCACTATCACTCTCTGACACTCTCTGACACTCAATATCACTCTCTATCACTCTCAGACACTCTCAGACACTCACTATCACTCTCTGACACTCTCTGACACTCTCTGACACTCTCTGATACTCACTATCACTCTCTGACACTCTCTGACACTGTCTGACACTCTTTGACACTTTCTATCACTCTCTGACTCTCTCTGACACTCTCTATCACTCTCTATCACTCCCTATCATTCTCTATCACTCTCTATCACTCTCTGACAATCTCAGACACTCTCTGACACTCTCAGACACTCACTATCACTCTCTGACACTCACTATCACTCTCTGACATTCTCTGACACTCTCTATCACTCTCTGACACTCTCGGACACTCTCTGACACTCTCTATCACTCTCTATCACTCTCTGACACTCTGACACTCTCTATCACTCTCTGACACTCTCTGACACTCTCTATCACTCTCTGACACTCTCTGACACTCTCTGACACTCTCTATCACTCTCTGACACTCTCTGACACTCTCTATCACTCACGATCACTCTCCATCACTCACAATCAATCTCCGAAAATTTCTGACACTCTCTGACACTCTCTATCACTCTCTATCACTCTCTGACACTCACTGACACTCTGACAATCGCAGACACTCTCTGACACACTCAGACACTCATTATCACTCTCTGAGACTCTCTATCTCTCTCTGACACTCTCTGACACTCTCTGACACTCTCAGAGACTCACTGTCACTCTCTGATACTCTCTGACACTCACTATCACTCTCTGACACTCTCTATCACTCTCTGAGACTCTATGACACTCTCTGACACACTCAGAGACTCACTGTCACTCTCTGTTACTCTCTGACACTCACTATCACTCTTTGACACTCACTATCACTCTCTGACACTCTCAGAAACTCACTATCACTCTCTGACACTCTCAGACACTCTCAGACACTCACTATCACTCTCTGACACTCTCTGACACTCTCTGATACTCACTATCACTCTCTGACACCCTCTGACACTCTCTATCACTCTCAGACACTCTCTGACACTCTCTATCACTCTCTGACACTCTCTGACACTCTCTGACACTCTCAGACACTCTCAGACACTCACTATCACTCTCTGACACTCGATCACCCTCTATCACCCTCTATCACTCTCTGACATACTCTGACACTCTCTGACACTCTCTGACACTCCCTATCACTCTCTGACACTCTCTATCTCCCTCTATCACTCTCTGACACTCTCTGACACTCTCTGACACTCTCAGACACTCTCAGACACTCACTATCACTCTCTGACACTCTCTGACACTTTCAGACACTCTCAGACACTCACTATCACTCTCTGACACTCTCTGCCACTCTATGACACTCTCTGACACTCACTATCACTCTCTGACACTCTCTGACACTTTCAGACACTCTCAGACACTCTCTGACACTCACTATCACTCTCTGACACTCTCTGACACTCTCTGACACTCCCTATCACTCTCTGACACTCTCTGTCACCCTCTATCACTCTCTGACACTCTCTGACACTCTCTGACACTCTCAGACACTCTCAGACACTCACTATCACTCTCTGACACTCTCTGCCACTCTCTGACACTCTCTGACACTCTTGATCACTCTCTGACACTCTCTGACACTTACTATCACTTTCTGACACTATCTGACACTCTCTATCACTCTGTGACACTCTCTGACACTCTCAGACACCCACTATCACTCTCTGACACTCTCTGCCACTCTATGACACTCTCTGACACTCACTATCACTCTCTGACAATCTCAGACAGTTACTATCACTCTCTGACACTATCTGACACTCTCTATCACTCTGTGACACTCTCTGAAACTCACTATGACTCTCTGAAACTCTCTGACACTCTCTGTCAATCTCTGACACTCTCTGACACTCACTATCACTCTCTGACACTCTCTGACACTCTCAGACACTCTCGGGCACTCACTATCACTCTATGACACTCTCTGTCACTGTCTGACACTCTTTGACACTTTCTATCGCTCTCTGACTCTCTCTGACACTCTCTATCACTCTCTATCATTCTCTATCACTCTCTATCACTCTCTGACAATCTCAGACACTCTCAGACACTCACTATCACTCTCTGACACTCACTATCACTGTCTGACACTCTCTGACACTCTCTATCATACTCTATTACTCTCTGACACTCTCTGACACTCTCTGACACTCTCGGACACGCACTATCACTCTCGGGAACTCACTATCACTGTCTGACACACTTTGACACTTTCTATCATTATCTGACACTCTCTGTCACTCTCAGACACTCACAATCACTCTCTGACACTCTCTATCACTCTCTGACACTCTCTGACACTCTCTATCTCTCTCTGACACTCTCTGACACTCTCAATCACTCTCAATCACTCTCTATCACTCTCTATCACTCTCTATCACTCTCTGACACTCTCTGACACTCTTTGACACTCTCAGACACTCACTGTCACTCTCTGACACTCTCTGACACTCTCTATCACTCTCTATCACTCTCTATCACTCTCTGACACTCACTGACACTCTGACAATCGCAGACACTCTCTGACACACTCAGACACTCATTATCACTCTCTGAGACTCTCTATCTCTCTCTGACACTCTCTGACACTCTCAATCACTCTCAATCACTCTCTATCACTCTCTGTCACTCTCTGATACTCTTTGACACTCTCAGACACTCACTATCACTCTCTCACATTCTCTATAACTCTCTGACACTCTTTGACACTTTCTATCACTCTCTGACACTCTCTGACACTCTCTGACAATCTCAGACACTCTCTGACACTCTCTGACACTCTCTATCACTCTCTGACACTCTCTGACACTCTCTATCACTCACTATCACTCTCTGACTTTCTCTGACACTCACTATCACTCTCTGATACTCTCTGATACTCCCTGACACTCTCTGACACTCACTAACACTCCCTGACACTCTCAGACACTCACTATCACTCTCTGACACTCTCTGACACTCTCTGACACTCT
Organism: Heterodontus francisci; assembly: GCF_036365525.1. Lineage (NCBI taxonomy): Eukaryota > Metazoa > Chordata > Chondrichthyes > Heterodontiformes > Heterodontidae > Heterodontus > Heterodontus francisci. The sequence goes on along the minus strand of NC_090379.1, from coordinate 123,921,609 downwards.
CTGACACTCTCAGAGACTCACTGTCACTCTCTGATACTCTCTGACACTCACTATCACTCTCTGACACTCTCTATCACTCTCTGAGACTCTATGACACTCTCTGACACACTCTGACACTCACTATCACTCTCTGACACTCTCAGAAACTCACTATCACTCTCTGACACTCTCTGACACTCAATAACACTCTCTATCACTCTCTATCGCTCTCAGACACTCTCAGACACTCTCAGACACTCACTATCACTCTCTGACACTCTCTGACACTCTCTGATACTCACTATCACTCTCTGACACTCTCTGACACTCTCTGACACTCTTTGACACTTTCTATCACTCTCTGACTCTCTCTGACACTCTCTATCACTCTCTATCATTCTCTATCACTCTCTATCACTCTCTGACAATCTCAGACACTCTCTGACACTCTCAGACACTCACTATCACTCTCTGACACTCACTATCACTCTCTGACATTCTCTGACACTCTCTATCACTCTCTGACACTCTCGGACACTCTCTGACACTCTCTATCACTCTCTATCACTCTCTGACACTCTGACACTCTCTATCACTCTCTGACACTCTCTGACACTCTCTATCACTCTCTGACACTCTCTGACACTTTCAGACACTCTCAGACACTCACAATCGCTCTCTGACACTCTCTGCCACTCTATGACACTCTCTGACACTCTATGACACTCTCTGACACTCTCTGACACTTTCAGACACTCTCAGACACTCTCTGACACTCACTATCACTCTCTGACACTCTCTGACACTCTCTGACACTCCCTATCACTCTCTGACACTCTCTGTCACCCTCTATCACTCTCTGACACTCTCTGACACTCTCTATCACTCTCTATCATTCTCTATCACTCTCTATCACTCTCTGACAATCTCAGACACTCTCAGACACTCACTATCACTCTCTGACACTCACTATCACTGTCTGACACTCTCTGACACTCTCTATCATACTCTATTACTCTCTGACACTCTCTGACACTCTCTGACACTCTCGGACACGCACTATCACTCTCGGGCACTCACTATCACTGTCTGACACACTTTGACACTTTCTATCATTATCTGACTCTCTCTGTCACTCTCAGACACTCACAATCACTCTCTGACACTCTCTATCACTCTCTGACACTCTCTGACACTCTCTATCTCTCTCTGACACTCTCTGACACTCTCAATCACTCTCAATCACTCTCTATCACTCTCTATCACTCTCTGACACTCTCTGACACTCTTTGACACTCTCAGACACTCACTGTCACTCTCTGACACTCTCTGACACTCTCTATCACTCTCTATCACTCTCTATCACTCTCTGACACTCACTGACACTCTGACAATCGCAGACACTCTCTGACACACTCAGACACTCATTATCACTCTCTGAAACTCTCTATCTCTCTCTGACACTCTCTGACACTCTCAATCACTCTCAATCACTCTCTATCACTCTCTGTCACTCTCTGATACTCTTTGACACTCTCAGACACTCACTATCACTCTCTCACATTCTCTATAACTCTCTGACACTCTTTGACACTTTCTATCACTCTCTGACACTCTCTGACACTCTCTGACAATCTCAGACACTCTCTGACACTCTCTGACACTCTCTATCACTCTCTGACACTCTCTGACACTCTCTATCACTCACTATCACTCTCTGACTTTCTCTGACACTCACTATCACTCTCTGATACTCTCTGATACTCCCTGACACTCTCTGACACTCACTAACACTCCCTGACACTCTCAGACACTCACTATCACTCTCTGACACTCTCTGACACTCTCTGACACTCTCAGAGACTCACTGTCACTCTCTGATACTCTCTGACACTCACTATCACTCTCTGACACTCTCTATCACTCTCTGAGACTCTATGACACTCTCTGACACACTCTGACACTCACTATCACTCTCTGACACTCTCAGAAACTCACTATCACTCTCTGACACTCTCTGACACTCAATACCACTCTCTATCACTCTCTATCGCTCTCAGACACTCTCAGACACTCTCAGACACTCACTATCACTCTCTGACACTCTCTGACACTCTCTGATACTCACTATCACTCTCTGACACTCTCTGACACTCTCTGACACTCTTTGACACTTTCTATCACTCTCTGACTCTCTCTGACACTCTCTATCACTCTCTATCATTCTCTATCACTCTCTATCACTCTCTGACAATCTCAGACACTCTCTGACACTCTCAGACACTCACTATCACTCTCTGACACTCACTATCACTCTCTGACATTCTCTGACACTCTCTATCACTCTCTGACACTCTCGGACACTCTCTGACACTCTCTATCACTCTCTATCACTCTCTGACACTCTGACACTCTCTATCACTCTCTGACACTCTCTGACACTCTCTATCACTCTCTGACACTCTCTGACACTTTCAGACACTCTCAGACACTCACTATCACTCTCTGACACTCTCTGCCACTCTATGACACTCTCTGACACTCTATGACACTCTCTGACACTCTCTGACACTCTCAGACACTCTCAGACACTCACTATCACTCTCTGACACTCTCTGCCCCTCTCTGACACTCTTTGACACTCTTGATCACTCTCTGACACTCTCTGACACTTACTATCACTTTCTGACACTATCTGACACTCTCCATCACTCTGTGACACTCTCCGACACTCTCAGACACCCACTATCACTCTCTGACACTCTCTGCCACTCTATGACACTCTCTGACACTCACTATCACTCTCTGACAATCTCAGACACTTACTATCACTCTCTGACACTATCTGACACTCTCTATCACTCTGTGACACTCTCTGAAACTCACTATGACTCTCTGACACTCTCTGACACTCTCTGTCACTCTCTGACACTCTCTGACACTCACTATCACTCTCTGACACTCTCTGACACTCTCAGACACTCTCTATCACTCCCTGACAATCTCTGACACTCTCAGACACTCTCGGGCACTCACTATCACTCTATGACACTCTCTGTCACTGTCTGACACTCTTTGACACTTTCTATCACTCTCTGACTCTCTCTGACACACTCTATCACTCTCTATCATTCTCTATCACTCTCTATCACTCTCTGACAATCTCAGACACTCTCTGACACTCTCAGACACTCACTATCACTCTCTGACACTCACTATCACTCTCTGACATTCTCTGACACTCTCTATCACACTCTATTACTCTCTGACACTCTCTGACACTCTCTGACACTCTCGGACACGCACTATCACTCTCTGGCACTCACTATCACTGTCTGACACACTTTGACACTTTCTATCATTATCTGACACTCTCTGACACTCTCAGACACTCACAATCACTCTCTGACACTCTCTATCACTCTCTGACACTCTCTGACACTCTCTATCACTCTCTGACACTCACTGACACTCTCTGACAATCTCAGACACTCTCTGACACACTCAGACACTCACCATCACTCTCTGACACTCTCTATCACTCTCTGACACTCTCTGACACTCACAATCACTCTCAATCACTCTCTATCACTCTCTATCACTCTCTATCACTCTCTGACACTCTCTGACACTCTTTGACACTCTCAGACACTATCTGTCACTCTCTGACACTCTCTGACACTCTCTATCACTCTCTGACACTCACTGACACTCTGACAATCGCAGACACTCTCTGACACACTCAGACACTCATTATCACTCTCTGAGACTCTCTATCTCTCTCTGACACTCTCAATCACTCTCAATCACTCTCTATCACTCTCTGTCACTCTCTGATACTCTTTGACACTCTCAGACACTCACTATCACTCTCTGACATTCTCTATAACTCTCTGACACTCTTTGACACTTTCTATCACTCTCTGACACTCTCTGACAATCTCAGACACTCTCTGACACTCTCTG